>NC_092667.1:8522356-8822356 GCF_032118995.1 Asterias amurensis | reverse complement strand
TTATCTGTTACTTTTTATTGTGTTGTGTTCATGCAATAAAAGCATGAAGACCTCCGGGGTTTCTCTGGTTTTCCTCCTTCTGCCCAAATTTTCCCTACAGCATAACTCAAGATGCACGGGCCTGCTGCTATGAATTCACGAACTGCATCCAGATACTATACTGCACGGTACATAACAGTTAATGATACTGTGGGGTCGAAGCATGGTTTTTTAAGGTTGTTGTACCTCATACAACGAGGCCGCAAACTAACCTTGTTGATACCTCAAAAAAACCATGCTTCGACCCCACAGTATCAAGCACTGTTATGTTCAGTGCGGTATAGTATCTAGGCAGTTTGTGAATTCAGAGCGGGCCGGTGCTTGTGTAAAGAGGCTTGGACAAGGCTAAACTTGGCCTTGAAACTCATCAGACATTTGAACCTCAATATGAAGACTTCACAATGACGTCAACTTGTGTCAAATTACATTAAATCTTTTTGTAGCATTTGAAAGGTCTTCAAAAACTCAATAAATGCCACAGAGTGTGACCTCATTTGACCTTGGTTCTCACTGGAAGTTGAAAATTTGTCAATATTGAATCTCACGAAGAACTGATGATTTAATCTGTGGATGTTGAATGACATGTTGGCGTCATTATGGTATTGAATGACATTAAGACAAATTTAAATATTTGAAAAGAATCCTAACTCCTGAACCACACCTTGGATTTTTACAATCTATACTTCACCTGAAAAGTCTTAAGCAATTGAACAAATGCCACAAATATATAACCCCAATTCAAACTTTTCTTCCGGTTCACGATTTGATGAGTTGTTAAATGATGTCATTCTCGAACACTTTAATTTTTTGTAATGTAACAAAAACTGACTAGTATATTTTTCAGGATAAAAATTGGTGCTACCTACATTATTACTCATGTGCCATATGATTTGCCAGAGCTTTCATCAACCAAGTATGTATACATTGATGGTTAAATTTATCTATTTTATTATTGTTATGTTTGTCTTATTATTGTTACGTTTGTTATGTAAACAGTGGTTACTGAGTCTGTAAATTAACTATGGTGGAGTTAAATAGGAGACCAGTGCTCACATGATGTCAGGAACATTGACTTGTTTTGTCACAAGTGAATGCTGAGTATGATTTACTTAAACTCGCCCTTCAGTGTAGTCTGAATATCTGATGTCACACTTCAAGGCTCATGAATTATGCAAGAGATCTGCCTCAAGCCTGCATCAATCCCCGTCCATAATCACCTTCCACCTACATTCATTTCACATGGAGTCAAATCCAAGTACATGTGCTGTACCTAATACATAGTGTACACTACATGCAGCAGACGACCGAAAATAAGCTTTCCATCTCTGTGTTTTGATTGGTCCGAGATGATGTTTGTCAGCTGTATCCCCATCGCCTCGGACCAATCAGAACACAGATTTGGAAAGCTTATGTCACTGCTCATTTATCCAATGAAATCATTGTATCCAAGTATCCAATGAAATCACTGGTTCTGTTAAAGCAATACCTGTCTTTGCGGATAAAGACGGGGGCCAGTCTACATCCAGTGTTGATATGTCACAAGCTTTTGCAAAGTTACATAAGGAAAAAAGAATGGTCATTGCATTATAATGAACTGTGGTAAAAATGCAAACATGGTCATTGTCCGACGGTTGGAACCCTAGATGAGTTTGCCAGTAGAAAATGTAGCTAAGCAAATGTCTGCTAAGCAGCAACTTACAGGGGACCAGTCTCAATACATAAACACTTGGCATTGTGGCTGGTAACCCTTTTCATGTAAGCAAGGTGGGGTGTTCATGTTGTGCTATTTTTGTGGTTTAGACAGCTTAGGAAATTGGCCCATGGTACCTTCGGCTACTACTTTGGTTATTTTAAGTCAATATTTCCCAGTCGTGTGTAATTTACTTGGTATGAAAAGCTGTATCTTGCAATAAGTGACCATGTGCATGCAGCTGATGTATTATACAAAAGTGGTTATTATTACAAGTTACAAAGTGCTTATTATTGATTTTTGTTATTTTGTTTCATGAACAAATGTTTTGTATTTCATTAAAAACAATAAAGCGATTAAAGTTGAATAAATTGTTGTGTACTTTACTTGTGTGATACAATGAACTTATAAAGTGTCAGTTATTATATAAAAAACAGCAGTGAAATATCAACTGAAAAAGATGGACATGTTAAAGGGTCTGGGTGCTTTTTGTAGGGAAAACACAATGTCCACAGATTTGCATTAAACTCAAACAGTTGGAAGATAATGATGGTGGAAAGCTTCCCTTAAAATAATGTTACTTGCTGGGGTGCTGTAGTTTTTGAGAAATGAGTAAAACAAGTCACAACAATTATTTTAGCATTTAAAACATTTTTGTGACATTGTTTTACCCATTTCTCAAAACTATAGCACCTTAGCTAGTAAAGCGTACCACCATACCAACACAAACACATTTTTGTGGGCCACCAACACATCTTTAATAGTTTTTTTAAAACTCTGAATTTGTACATTCCGCTGGACAAAGAACATAGATTCACTTTGTTATAAAATATGATAAATGTGACCCGCTCTGTGAAAATGAGTCAGATGTAGGCAATTTCAGGAGTTGAGTTATATGCATGGCTGGAAAGAACACATCAGCAGCAGTAATTTGGTATGTGTCTAAGCTTTGGGGTGTATCGCGTTGCTGAGTTATTCCTGTTTGAAATTAGCCACTACACCATTTTTTTTTTAACGAATTACAAGTAAAATGATATTTTAAACTACTATTGTGTGCAAAAGGATACAAATTAGACATAAGTATGATCACAAAATTGTTGTATTCATAGCTTTATTGCCTAGAAGTAAGTGTTCTAAAGGTTAACCATGCAACTAAAGATCTTAAAAAGAAAAACAGATTTTTATATTTTTGTATTATTTTTTTAAAACATTTTCCACATTAAACTGTCCACAACTTAATATTGTATTGGGCGACATGTGACTCATTTTCACAGAGTGGGTCACAAATTTTGCACTGTATAATATAAGTATACAGGTATAATGCTCGGTGTCTTACAAACTACCATGCACAGAGGTTCCTATATTTTAGCAGCAAGTACACTAACGTTTTTAGTATGTGTAGATGTTAAATTTGCATCGGGCTAAATATTAAGTTCACTTTGTTAGCTACATATGTACATGTACATGAGACTCTGAAAGTCTTGCATATCTACATGTACATACATGTAGTACATATATATTGGAAAGCGTGCAGTAGGCTTCAATCGTGCAAAGCCTCATGTAGGCCTACATGTATGTATATACACATTTTTAAAGTCACAAAAGCGTACACACTTCAGTCTAGCGAAGTCATGTTATCGTGTTGATTCAGCTGAAGTTGTAATTGCAAACAGCTTTTATAGTCACGGGGAAGTCTCAAATCCTAAATAAAATTGTCAGAGGCTTATTCCCAGACTTTAACTGATCAGAAACTGACTGTAGACTAACCAAGAGTCTGCCTATAGATGGATTGCACATATAGCGTCATCGAATGCCATAATGGATGATAAACAATGGAAAAGTGCACGTGTGTGGGTGAGTGCGCACAACTCTCGGCCAATAATTGGGGAGGTTAATTGTGCTTTCTGCTCTACCTACAGCCAGGCTTCTGATGAGTGATACCCAAGCTTACATCCGTATGGACTGTAAAGGGGGTAACCCCTTTTCAGCCCCAGGAGTAGGTGGCAACAGCCCCCAAAAAAATAGTTGTAGCCCACACCTAGAAGTGGCCTTCAGGACTTGTGTGTCTGGCGACTTCAGAAAAATAGATAGCCTTTCACGAGTGCACATTTCACCGAAGATGGTGGTCAATGACGTCATGTGCAATCAACAAAACACATAAAATGTTACCAATATCAACAGTCAATTGACATCAAATACACAATGCATTGTGAATCATGAATTTTATTTTCAAATTACAAGAACTAAACCAAAATACAGATACATGTACTTGCTGCCATATTATGCAAATAATACTGAAATGCTTCGATAGGCTATTTTAACATTACAAGGGTCAATTTCATAAAACTACAAAGCATAACAAAATATATGCTAGTACATAAATATCTTTCTTTGGGGTTTATAAAACAAACTACTCTCATCACACTGTTGTAATTAACCCTTTTCTATATTGGTGCTACTAGTTTTGTTGAAGGAACACGTTGCCTTGGATCGGACGAGTTGGTCATTGAAAAGCGTTTGAGCCATTTATGGAGTCAAAAATTTGACTCAATAAATGGCCTACCTTGTTAGTGGCGAGGTAAAAAGAAAACCACAGAATTTCAAGGCATATTTGTGTAGATCATTGTATTCTACTTTTACAACATCTTTCTACTCATATGCATTTATAACAAATGGTTACTGAACGCTTTTCAAAGACCAACTTGACCGATCCAAGGCAACGTGTTTCTTTAACAGCTTGATGAAATTGGGCCGAGCTTCTATTAGTTTAATAAACATTCCTCGTGTTCCTAGACTTATTTCTGTAGAATTCAACTACAAGAACACTTCTTTACATTATTTTGTGGGAAAGGTTACGGACCAAACATGTAGGATGGTTACAGGGACATGATTAGGTCAAAGGTCATGATGAATTTGTCACTCCCTAGAATCTAGTACTATTGTTGAACCTGGGTAACAACTTGAGATGAAAGAACATTGGTTAGTTCCTTACATTTTGACGTTATCGCTCCCAGTGTATTACAAAGAAGTCATTTGAGTACCAGTTCGGCTTTTGATGTCACAAATTCGCAAAGAACAATTCGGAGGTTGGTTTGTAACAAGCATCTATTTAACTACTTTCTGCTAGCAAAAAAAGCAGAGTACCAGTTACATGTATTGTACGTAATATTGTGTTTTGGCTGTTAACCTTATTCTGGTAGGCAATATTTTGTTGTGCTTATGTACTTCTTTTGCTTAATGTAAAAGGTGATGATTCATAAATATATTAATTTTTTCGTGGAGGGTTCTTCCACAGAGTTGTGCCCCGCAATAGCAAAAACTTATAAAGTGACGAACACACTATCAACATTCTTTTTTATTAATTTTCAATACATGTGTTTTTCAATGCATTTGTTTTTAAAACTTAACCAAACCCTGGCCATTTTTCTTTTTCTAAGACACATGATGAAAATGATATAGTGATGGTGAAAGTTTTTATTACTAAACTGAAAAACAAAACAAAATCTGCTAAATTAAAAATGGCGGCATAAACGAAGGGTCAGAGTTCATAATACATTAGAGGTGTCTAAATACATATTTATAATTCTATGTACCTATACAAATGTTCAAAACATTCTATCATACATGTACATGCAATATTTGGTGGAGAGTTGACATATGATTTGGAGTCGTTTTCCCATAGTTTGTATTGACAATAGTTTGCTTGTTTTCGTTTGTACAAGTTTCAAAATTCAAATTGAGGATTTACAAGTTGAGGGAAAAATACCACAGTAGAGATAGATCTACCCTCATCTGCCACCACAATAGAGGTTGACAATAGGAAATCGTTGGTTTAACATCAAGAACAAAGTTTTGTGTGTTTAAAGGCCTGGACACTATTGGTAATTACTCAAAATAATTGTTAGCATAAAAATTTGAATTTGATTTCGAGACTTCAAAATTAGATTCTGAGGTCTCGAATTTAAGCATCTGAAAGCACACAACTTCGTGTTAAAGGGTGTTTTTTCTTCCATAACTCGCAACTTTGACGACCAATTGAGTTCATATTTTCACATGTTTGTTATTTTGTGCATTTATGAGGAGATACACCAAGTGAGAAGACTGGTCTTTGACAATTACCAATAGTGTCCAGTGTCTTTAAGGCTTTTACAAAAATCAAGCCGTTTTGTCACATCCTTTGAAACTTTTTGATGCAAAAGTGATCAATGAATACAATTTGCATAAATTCTGTGTTTGTAGCCCCCTTTTTACACTTTACGATTTGCTTTCACAACTTTCATATGTACAATTTCACATATAAAAAACCATCACAATTCTCCTTTCATAATTTTTTATAAAGTTTAAATATTTATTCACAGCCCCAGTCCATGCAATCTTGACTGATGTCCAAGGATTAAATTCAGCTATTTTACCTGTTAGAACATCCATAAAACATAAAATTTTGCTTTTCATCAAACTGCTCTTAGTTTATAAAAGATAATTTCTCCTGCTCATGATTTGAATAAAGAATCCTCTATCATTATGAAGGTGTACAATCAAGAGCATGGACATTAATTTTGCAAGAATGATAAATCTGAATACTTTTAAACGAATGTTGTAACGTACAGAAAACATTGAACATTGGTTTAGAAGCTTCCAAGAAAATAACACATTTCTTAGTAACATTATTAATTACTCATAAGTGTGTTTCCTATGATAACATTACTAGTTATCACAATAAGGAGAAATATAACGCTTCCGCATCTAATATCCAATAAGACCAAAGGACAAGTTAAATATGCGACGCGCAAGAGTGCGATAACAAATTTATCTTAAAGCAAACTTGACGCACAGATAAACCTAAATACATTGTTTTGGAACAGCTCTACAATTTGCAGATACTAAGCTTCTGATCGACCAATCAGAACTGAGGATTCAAGTTTGCTTGAAGATAAGTGAGGAGGGTGCACTGTAGCAATTTACAACTGAGCGTAGTACACTATCCACTGTTGATCACTGATGTCTTGGGCCAAGACTATGTGTTGACATGAATTGATGCATAGGCTGCACTTACCAACACCCTCAGCATTAGTTGCAACAATAGCCGTTGCTGCTAAAGCGAATAGTTTGCGACTTGAAAGTAATGAAAGTAATGACACAATTTGCAGACCAAGCACAAATGCAGGGCACCTTTTCAAACAACTGTCAGTACATGTACTCTGCAATTTATTTAATACATTACATAATTTATAAATTATAAATCCTACCTAAACAAAATTAAAATTCTATCGCTGATTATAAACAATTCCCTCTCAAACATTTTGATAAACTGAATCAAATAAAGCCTAGCCCATCATGCATGACAGAGCCCTTGTTGTCATTCAGTGACTCGTACGTGTAAATACAATAAATATAAATTGGAATCCCCTTCGATGTACAAACTCTGGAACAATTTAAACGCCTTATCACCCCCCCCCCTGTTAAAACTTTGACTAAATGTTTCTTTTGACTCTATTGATTGTGTAAAGCGCATTGGGATTCAGTGTAAGAATTATTTTGCTTGTCATATGTTTGCTTGTGCGCATGTGAACTCTATAGTACAAAGCATTCTTCGATAACGTAACACAGCTAGTGCAGATATTTTGCGCTTGCACATAGTACAGTAGTAAGCAGAAAATGGTGATAACTTCATTCAGTTTATCATGAGCTGAGAATGTTACTGCCAGATGTAACTGATGGGAACCGTGACATCACTTAATTACAAAAGAGTCGAATGGGTCAAATACTGACAGGCACAAAGTGTATGGAAGAAAATATAACATCTTAACATCTTGCATGAGAATCAAATGCCAGTGTACATTATCACATTTTCAGTATGAAATAAGGGCAAATCTCAAATCATATTCAGATGTTATTTTACAATATTGTAATAAAACAATAACAGCAGTTAAAGGGCATTTGTATAAAAGCGCAACTTACTATTATCACCCAATATGTTGTGGAAATCGGTGTAAAACAAATGTGCAAACTCCAATGCAATACACAGAAGTTTGCCTGCCACAAAATAAACAGGTCACCCTTTTTGCATCTGCATCTGTTTGCTACTGTGCAACCTGCAATAGGCTGGATATCTCTCGAACAAGGATGAACAGTGTGGACTGCCTTTAGTACAGTAAGATTCATTTCTCTATATCCCTGGAACAGGGAAACGCTGCGGTGTACTGTGGACTACCTTTAGTAAAGTAAGATTCGTTTCTCTACAGACTTTCTACATATGGGACATTCAGACATTCTATCTCCACACAGCTGGCATGTTCCATGGCCGCACAGGAAGATCATGTTCTTGATTCGATCCAAACACACAGGACAAATAGTCTGCAAAAAGAAAAAGCAGGAAATAATGAGTAAGGCATTCCTGCATGGATAAAGTACAATTTGACTGATGTTTAACAAAGAACTTAGACCTGTGGACAAGTCATTAATGGTCTGCCGCGGTGAGATAGTCGAGTTGTGGCGATGCTCTCGCGAGATCACTGCTCTCGCGGGAACTGCTGGTTGCCGACTTCTACAGCCCGTAAATGGGACCCTAGTCGTGAGAGCAGTAGTCTTGCTGACCAGCAGTCTCGCAAGAATACCGCGGGAATCATGGGGAGATACGAAATAGAGTCAGAACGCTATCGCCGCGACAGACATTTAATGAGTTGTCCACAAGTCTACAAAGAACTGTGTACTCGAAGCTTTCACAGTCCTGCAAGGATGGAAACAACAATCGGAGTAGTCACTGCTCATTCTATAAATCAGCCAGCAGGTTTGGGTGTCACAACCTACATAGGGTACACACCCATGACATAGGCCATTTTAGAAATGTACATGTAGGATACATACATTAAATGACCTGTATCAGATACAATCCCATGACCTCTGGATAACGATGAGTAACTTATTGAGATAGCGATGAGTAAGTAAAAGAGATGAGTTACATGTACACTCACCTGCTCTTTGATATCCTGCAGTTGCTGCTCAAGTTTGTTAACTTCACTGTTAGCATTATTCATTTTCTGTGGTTTGGCTGTGTTGTTAGAGGCCACAGTAGGAGCTGGAAATAAAAAATATATAAAAGGGTTACCACAAATCTCATGGAAAATACAATTATTATAACAAAATAAAATGTATATATTTGGTTTGCGGTAACATAATGTGTGTATCTTATTGCTACATGTACATGTACATGTAGGTAAATTATGCTCTTTTGAGAACTTGTCTTGCGTTATATTCTACTACAGAGTAGATAAAATAAAATGTCACAGCAGTTTGACAACAATAGGGCCAAGATACCTTCACATACTGAGGCAGCCTTAATTGATGACATTTTCTGGTAATAATTTGGGAGAGCCATATTGAATCACAATATGTGCACAAAATAGTAATAGTAGATGTAAGTAGGTATTGTTTGAAGCTTTGCATGGTGTGGAGAAATAAGAAGAAACTATAAATGAATAGTAAACTTGCGGGTACAACCATGTGTAAATCTGTTTTGTGGGAGTATTGGCTCTGAGAAGAGTCGGTTTGGTCTCGACGTTTCGAACAGTACATGTATACTCTGCTCGTCTCACTTCTCCTGAAGACGAGTAGAGTATACTGTTCCAAACGTCAACATCGAACCGGCTCTTTTCGGAGCCAACACTCACACAAAAGAGATTTACAAATGGTTGTACCCGCAAGTTTACTATTTATTTATAGTTTCTTGCAAGCAGATGTAGTGTTTTAACATTGGCAAAACTCATTGCTGAGCGTTGCTACAAACACTCAATCTCCAACTTGTCAGTTTTATATCGTTATTCACGACATAGTGCTATAAAAGAAGTCAAAATAGAAAGGTTGAATGGTTATCCCTCACCTTTTCCTCCGCAGCAAACAACAAAGGGGATCAATTTATCAATCTGGCATCTACACTGTACACACTTCTTCATTAGGCTGGCACAACCTGTCAACAACAACAACAACATGAAGATAGAAATTTATAGCATTCGTTTTGAATGTGAGACTTCAAGTAACAAACCTTAAAACCAACCAATGTGTTTGCTAAAAACCAGCAGCACCAAGACTGTTGTTGGGATTCAGGGTGGTTACAGTGCTAAGTCAATATCTATGAGATGTCAGGTTTTTTTTCAGTTCAGTACAACATTTATTTCCAATTCCTCAATCAATATAAATACAATGTTAGCAAAGTATTCAATCCAACTTAAAGGCACTGTAGCCGATTTCACGAAATGCTAGGATTAATCATATCTCGAGTTAGGGCGAGTAACTCGTCCTAACTTAGGATGGGTTCAATGCTTCCTAACATCTTCGGATACGAAACTGAACCCGTCCTAAGTCCTAAGATTAATCCTAAGTCAGGAAGAGTTTGGTGAAACCGATGGCTGGACACCTTTGGTAATTGTCAAAGATGCGAGATTATAATAGAAGGAAAAACACCCTTTTCACAAGTTGTGTGCTTTCAGATGCTTGATTTCGGGACCTCAAAATCTAAATCTGAGGTCTTGAAATCAAATTCAAATATTGTAGTTGTAAACTACTTCTTTCTCAAAAACTACGTTAAAAAACTACGTTACTTCAGAGGGAGCCATTTCTCACTTGCTTGTTACCAAGTAAGTTTTTATGTTAACAATTATTTTGAGTAATAACCAATAGTGTCCAGTGCCTTTAACTGAAATAGAGTTTTCTGTTAGACTCTGGGCCCAATTTCATAGCGCTGCTTAACGGTAAGCAAATTTGCGTGCTTACTGTAGCAGAAAAACTTGCAAAAGCCTCACTGGTTAGCAGAAAAATTGGGCGACCATATTGCGTGTTTACCGTGGATTTGCATTGTGACGTCATGTATTTTCGTGCGGTAAGCACCGGAAGGTTAGCATGCCTTTTAGTGTGCTTAGGGTCAGCAGCGCTATGAAATAGAAATCGCACAGTGAGCAAAAAATTGGCCGCTAAGCAGCGCTATGGAATTGGGCCCTGGTTGACTTGTTAAAGTGAGAGTTACTTACCATCACATGCACACATGTGACCACAAGGCTGAAATAACGTAGAAGCCTTCTTGTCTGAACAGACTACACATTCCTCAATCTAAAAGAAAACCAACAAACACACGATTGTTATAATGTCACAGAGAAATTCTCCCGCAACAAATTTCACTACTCTTATCATCAATGAGCGGTCGCATCGAGATTCCATGCACAACGTCACGCCAGAGGTGGTTATTCATCATCATGTTTGGAAGGTCCACGATTTCACTACTCAACAAATCATTGATAAAATATAAATGTAAGACAGACTTAAAGCTTAAACCTTAAAGAAAATGCAGGACTAGTCCTTGCTTTCTAGTTGAATACTTGTAATTGTTTGAGTCTTACAAATGTTGCTTCTCATTCCAATGTTATATTTTAGGTTTGTGAAACACCATGTGTGTATCTACCTGCTGGGTAGATTTTGTTCTCTTGAGAAATTGTCTTGCTTAATATTCTACAACCGTGGAGTAGATTTTTCAGAATTGGGGAGACTTCTCAGTTCTAAACTGAAATGTCCTACCTTAGTGAAAGGTAGGATAAGCGGTCGGGACTACTACTTTAGCTTTAGTGGATCGAGGGGACTTTTCGTTATTTACTTCACTATTACAGAGTGAGTTCTTAATTGGTCTCAACATTTCGACTAGTTTGCTCTAAGTCATTGTCAGGAGATGCTCCATTGTTGTTTACAAGTGTATACTCAAACAATGAAGATCTGGGCCCAATTTCATGAATAAAAACAAATCAATGCTTAGGTTTATGGATACAGAAATATCATCGTTTCCGAAATTACATTTTTCATGTGACAGATATTGCTTTTTGCAATGAGAATTTGCTTGCACACTACACATTTCTAAAGCCAGATCTAGGACTCCAGGCCTCCAGAGTGAAAATCAGAAGCACAAAAATACCACAGGAAGACGCATCCTGTTTGAGGCATATCTGTTGGTTTTGCTGAACTTACCTTAGTCCTGGACTGCACCTGGTCTTTACATATCAAACACTTCTTAACCCTTGGTGAGCAGAGAGAACAGGTAGCAATGTGACCACAGGGTCCAAATAAAGTATCTCTCTTCATATCGGAACAAACCATGCATTCCTCCAGAGATTCTTGCTCCATGGTTGGTATGATTCGGAGGTTAGAGTTCATTTGACTATGGAGAAGAACAATGAGATTTTCAGAAGTGCTGTTTGCTTGTTCAATTTTAATTAAGTCTGGAACAATTATTTCATTAGGGATACGGTTGGTGCGATGGATACGTCATCATTTTTACGTCATACGCTACTCGCTATCCGCTATAGATGCAGACGACACTGATATCCTGCTTGCTACATAAAAAACACGCAGGAAACTCAAACTTCTAGTAATTCTCCTGTTTTTGTTTTCAAATATGTATGAATAGTATCAAAATAAATGAATCACTAAACATGTTACATATGTGTCATTTTGTTGAGTACCAGTACCGGATTTGAGTAAACAATGCACGGTTTCTTCGTCATTTTCCTCTAAAACTATGAACATAATCTCATCTATGGAGGCGCCATTATGAACAGCGCCAGCAAGTGCTGTGCTTGAACAGCAAACTGCACCACCAAAACGCTGGGATTGCAAAACAACAGAAAGGCTGCTAAAGGTTAAAGATAGCTTAACATTTGCGTATGCGTATCCGTTCCAGTTGTTTCAAGTTGCTTGTCTGATCGGCAGCATTACGCTACAGCACCTTGTAAACCATATTACATGATGCTATAAAGGAATAGGTCTAATGCGTAGATTCACAAACCTTGCAGGAAGAAATATTGAGCTCTTTGATATGCCCCTAGGGGTGTGATAAAGTGCTATATAACAACTCAGTGTTATTATTATTATTTTTATTTAATCATCTGCTTACCAACTTAATAAGATTGAGCCCTAATGTTTATGAAACATGTTTACTGTAGCAACAATGTGTACAATGTAGCAATTACATGTATGTCAAAGCTTGTTAAAAAAAAACCAAAAACTGAAGATATACATGTAAGAAGATGTTTTTATCATATAATGAAATATACTAAATCTAATGTGTACAAGGTTTGGGTTTTGAGTGCCTAATTGATACATTGAACCTATAATGAAATGATGCATGGTTAATATAATCAGATCATGAATGCAATTATCAAGCAATCAACTTGTTTAGCTACTTGCCGCACACAAGGTTCCTTTCTGGGAAAAACCTTACTAGAGTCAAATTGAAATGACAAGCGAACAACCTACAGGTTTTAAATGGACTGTTTATGTTTAGCATTGGGATTTATCCAAAATGTTTTATGCCTTGACAACTCAGAAAATGATACCAAATTTCAACAAGATCTTGATGTAATTGGTGCTTTGAAAATTATCACCATCAGGCTAGCGATTTTATTTAACCATTTCACATTGAGTTTTCGAGAAACATATTCTTGAACAAACTTTCAATAAATATTAACAGACGGTTAAATTCAAATCTGATGTAATACATAAACAGCGCTTCTTTGATGAGATGTCCTAGCCCATGATACTGAAATGCCGATGGCTTAATCATCAGAGTTTGGGATTGATGCCAAGTCATGGCACTTAATAATAATAATACTAGGTTCTTAGAGCACTTTATCACAACCCTAAGGGGCGTATCAAAGCACTCAGTATAATGTCCTGTAAGGTTTATGGAGCAATGTTTGAAGTATGGATGAGGTCTATTCCTTTTAAGCATCCTGTAATGGTTTACAAGGTGCTGTGGTGCACTATGCAGCCAATCAAACCAGGAACACCAGGGTGAACCCCTTCTCTTTTTGATAAACGTACTTAGTTCTTTTACATGCGTTTTATACACAACACACAGCTGCTCTCAGCTTAAAATGTTAGAAGAAAAACAACCAAAAACCACAAACCCCAAACCCCTCTATTTTAGTACCAGTGTGTAACACAGGTACCTGATCATTATGCAAAGCTGGTTTGTGTTATTAACAAAATGCTGTGCATAAATAGCCTATTGACTCCTTGCACATACGTCATACGCGGCGACTGTGCAATGCTCACTATTTTGGTGGGCAATGGGTTTACATGTAAACGATGCATCGCCTAAAATGTGCACTTCACTGAATAACGCACAGTGACATCGCCCACCAGTATGGCGCATCCAAGATTATTCTGATGATGACGTCAGGTGAATTGGGTCAATAATTATTATCTTCAACCTAAAACTTACCAGTTGTTGTCTGAGTGGCATTTAGCTAAAACTCTGCAGAGGTTGGGATCAGGGCATAGGTCCATCGGTGATTGACCCTTCTTATTCTTAGCATTAAGGTCAGCTCCATTTGCAGCTAGGAAGCACGCTATGGAGGCGCTACTCTTCTTATCTCCTGATTGGTTGCCTAGACCCATCAGCAGCTGGTGGTTTCAATGAGAGAGAGAAAGTAATCAACTGTAATAATAACAATAATAATAGATAAATCTTATATAGCGCAAAACATAACTGGGAAAAATCTCGATGCTTTTGAAAAAACTGAAAATTACAAAGAACAAGAGAAAGAAATGGTGGAGTTTTGTGGTTGGATTTGTACGGTGTGTTTTGAATGTCCCGTAGGTCAGATAACTATTGTATATTTCCAGGCAGGAGGCTCTAAGTCCCATTCATTCTAGTTGATGGTCATGAGCAATAAATTGGTTTTCCAAATGATGGTCAATATCATAAGGGCATCTTGTACAAAGACTACCACGGATACCTGGTTGATTTTCTTCTGCTGGACACCCAACAACAACCCCAAAAGAAGTGTCATCACACTAATTAGAGAACATTTTGATTGCTGGACCCAATTTCATGAATCTGCTTACGTAAGCACAGAATCGGCGCTTACGGAAACAGGTAATTCTGTGCTTACGGCACAGCGGCAAATTTTGGCTTCTGCGTGTGTATAATCCGCGTTACTAGGCATTCTACGCTAACAAGGCTACTGCAGAAATTCGGGATCGTATGCGCAGAATTCGGTGGTAAGCAGAGCCATGAAATTGGGCCCAGGTTGTGTCATGTTTGAGATTTGTGGCTTAGCAAAATTTTCTGCTCAGCAAGCTCTTTTAGTTTGACTCACAAACACCTGTTGATTCAATGACTCACTTATAAACAATGACTCAATACACAGATTGTACAAACATTGGCTTGATACTCTCTTACCATGACTTGTGGCTCACTTACAGAGTACCAACAACTACAATACTCACTTATCAATACTAATACTAATAATAATAATAATAATAATAATAATAAGACTTGTAATGCGCACATATCCACCCTGCTGGGTGTTCAAGGCGCAGTAAAACCAAAAACAAAACAAAAACAAAACATAGAAAAACAGACACAACAAAATTAGTCCTTGAAAACCTGTGACATAAGATAATTTTTGAGAAGAAATTTGAATTTTGTGGTACAAAGACAAGATCTAAAATTAAGTGGTAGAGAGTTCCAGATGCGTGGCGCGGCTGAAGAAAAAGACCTGTCACCCCATGAGTGTCGAGTGTCGGTTCAATGAGGAGAAGCATGGAACTTGATCGAAGATTCCTTGATGAAGTGTAAACTTGAAGCAGTTCAGAAATATAATGGGAAGCCTTGCCATTAAGAGCTTTGTGGACAATGAGCATCAGCTTGAAGATTATTCATAGAGAGAGAGGGAGCCAGTGTAGTTGTTACTGACTTAAAGGAACACGTTGCCTTGGATCGGACGAGTTGGTCAAAACAAAAGCGTTTGTAACCGTTTTTTATAAAATGCATATGATTGGAAAGATGTTTTAAAAGTAGAATACAATGATCCAAACAAGTTTGCCTCGAAATTGCGTGGTTTTCCTTCTACTGTGCGAACTAACATGGTCGGCCATTTATGGGAGTCAAAATTTTGACCCCCATAAATGGCCGACGTGTTAGTCGACGAGGTAAAAGGAAAACCATGCAATTTCGAGGCATGTTTGTGTGGATCATTGTATTCTACTTTTACAACATCTTTCTACCCATATGCATTTTATAAAAAACGGTTACAAACGCTTTTCAAAGACCAACTCGACCGATCCAAGGCAACGTGTTCCTTTAATACTCACTCACCTACAATGGTTCAATATTCAATTATCAACAATGACTCACTACTCATTTGTCATAAATGACTCAATACTCACTTATGAACAATGACTCAATACTAACTAATCAACACTCACTTGGTTCTTTTTAACAATCCTTGTGCTCACCTTGCCAACATCTTGCATGTCCTGCAGTTGACGCAGTTGTGACAAGGTGTGATGCCTAAGAGCCTCATGTAGTGGTGTGTCGCCATCCTTGTCTGGGATGTCTAGTTTAGCACCAGCCCTCACTAACAACTGCGGCAGAACAAACAGAGGAATGGAGTTAGTAAGTTTGCTATTTCTAAAAGCCTAGCCCCTGTCCTCATGGTCCTACACATTTGAACTAAAGCCTAGCTATTTGAAATGAACACTCATTCATTTCCTTCAAGCTCATTGCAATGCTGAAGAAGCTTCATTTTTCAATTATGATAGAAAAACAAAATTCGTTGTTTTTTTATATATAGACCTTATGCGTTGACGTCATCAAGCTGCCCTCTTGGAGGTAAAACAATGACAGAACAATCGCAACACACAGATTTGTACGCGCAGCGCACAGGATTGGCCAATGATCAACCTTCTTTTGACCTCAAATGACATCATGTGCATAAGGTCTATACACTCAGTTCTCAACTCAGTTCTAAAGGCTACCCTGGGATTCCCACCGTTGAGGCTGTTGCCAAAAGGACTGACAAAGACGATAGTTGGGTTTAGGGCTGAGAAAGACTATTTGAGGCCTCGGATACAAATATTAATCTTTACCCATACATGCCTCTTTGAGGCACAATTTGGTTGAGGGTTGCCTTTTAGTACAAAGCCAAACCCAACAGCACCCTCCTACTGGTCCATCAGTGGCTATAGTCTGATAGTGCAGAGTCAGTCTAGTGCATGCAAACTGGTGGTGAGGCACTGTACTGTTCACTCAAATTGCAGTTGGATTCAATGTGCATCTGTGTAGTGCCTAAGTTTTGCAGGTTGGTCAATTTCTTTTTTAATAACCACTTTCACTTCACCACACTGCTCAAGTCACCAGCCAGTGACAATAACGCCTTTTAGTTTGTGAGATGAACTGATTAAGCTCCACCCTCCCCCTAAATACATTGTTGGGATGACAACCAAAACAGCATGCCCAAACGTCCGACAATGACTGACAGGTGGATTGTGGATTGCTGCTATGTGCATTATTTACTGAGGCGTAGTGCACCAGAATGTTACAGAAAAAGATGCACAAGTTGTCTGCACTGACTGTGCATAAAGGCACCACTGACACAAAGTTGCTTTGGTGGGCGGGGCTTAATCTACTACTTTTGGTGTTTTGTTTTTCCCTCAGATTTGCTAACACATCTGTTCGAATTTGTGTCTGTCAGAGGTCTTAACACTGTAATTGGCTGACCTTATTTACAACTAAGTTTCCCAGCATACGAAGGAAGTGAGCCCTCTAGAGTTTGACAATATTTTAATCTTCCTACAGAGACTGAGTGTTTTATGTACATGGGGAAGGGGTTAAGCATTTCCAACAAGAACACCAATGGTTTGTTTTGGAAGGTTAAGATGGAGGGAAGGGTGATGGAAAGGGGTTCATTCTGATTAGCTACATGTATAGGCATATAGGTAGACTAACTCCATGCTATAGGTAAGAGTCTGCTACTCACCCTAACAATCTGAGTATGTTGTCTCTCCACAGCTAGATGCAAAGCTGTCTGTTGATTCACATTCTGAATGTCCAGGTTAGCATGACCCTGTTATAATAAAGCAATCCAATACATCAGTACATTGCACTACAACAATCACTTTCTGGTTATAAGAACCACAAATCCTGATCAAAACACTGTGCTTAGAGGTGTGAGGAGAACTCATAAAGCTGTTAAGCAGAAAATACTGCTTAGTAAATACTTTGCTAAGCAAAACCTTAGTGGTGCATTAGTTGCAACAACTTAAACTTTATGGAGTTTTAGCTGGTAACCAGTTTCTGTGGCAAGATTTGTCTGTGTTGCTTACCAATTTTTTTTTTTTAATGCTTACAGGCTTTATGAAATTGAGCCCAGAAGACAAGTTTTTAGTATGCAACCAGAAACACTACAATAATATACCTCTGCTCCTTCAAGATCGTTGTTTTACCTGGCAGTGTCTTACCCAACGACAACAGTACCTCAAATAGTCACACCAGAATTCCAGCCCTCATTCTATGACAGAACATGAACACATCACACTAGACCATTCCACTACAAAATTAACTTATCTTTCTGCAAAAACTGTGTCCTGGTTTCTGATTGGCCAACTGTCTTGGAATACAAACCAATCATACATGTAGCTTCAAATCGCACAGTGAAAATTTGATGCTTTATTCACATAAATCAACACAAACACCCTGCAAATCAACGTCTTGGATGTCAAAGTACATTTCTGATTGATAATTTGAGCTTCATACACAACATGAACAATTCTTCACAATAAGACCCCGACAATAAACATGTTTCAAAAATTCTACTAGAGGTTCAATGAAACTTGGTTGTTACATTATATGGATGCATTTTGAGGTATTTGACCAGAGTTCTTAAACTGGATATTCATGTATGCATCAGTATCGGACTATCAACAGTCATTTGTATTCAGGCTGAGCTAGAATGGTCTGCATGTAAAGGTGTTAGGATGATGTGGTGTCATCGTCAGGAGTTTGACTTTGCCTTATATTTATGTTTTTTTTCTTGTTTCTTCTCAGGGTTCCCTTGCAATCCCCTCCGGGCTGTCTTGTAGTTACATCAGACAGGCAGACTATACTTGGGATCATCTTACCATTCCTTTTTAATGATACAATGATAGCTGAATTTGTTGTGTGTTACTTTTGCCGAAGGCAGTACATGTATGTTATTCATGGTGTGAAGATCAAGTTCAAAGTTCACACAGCTGCTAACCAGTTAACATTGCCTTACAAATTTGCTTTCTGCAGTAGTTAAGCAGGAAACCAGTCATATACAATAATACTAAGAATAATAATACCAAGCAATTATAAGGCGCAATACAAAATACAGACCGCCTAACAAAGGGAGGGAAACAAAAGAAGAAAACAATCAAAAAAGGAAGCAAGTTAGGAAGGTTGTTGAAACAAAAAATGTTGTTAACTGTGTGTGAACATAGAAACACACCAAACTGTAATATTAAAGACTGTCTTAAAGGCAGTGGACACTATTGGTCATTCCCTCAAAATAAATATTAGCATAAAACCTTACTTGGTAACGAGTAATGGGGAGAGGTTGGTAGTATAAAACATTGTGAGAAACAGCTCCCTCTGAAGTGACGTAGTTTTTGAGAAAGAAGTATTTTTCCACCAATTTGATTTCGAGACCTCAGATTTACAATTTGAGGTCTCGAAATCAAGCATCTGAAAGCACAGAACTTCGTGTGACAAGGGTGTTTTTTCTTTTGAAGTTATCTTGCAACTATTGAGCTAAAATTTTTATAGGTTTGTTATTTTATGCAGATGTTGAGATACACCAAGTGAGAAGACTGGTCTTTGACTATTACCAATAGTGTCCACTGTCTTTAAAGCTAGAAAGATGAATACAGGGAACCCAGTTAAGGCCCAGCTCTACTGAAGGAAAACTGTGCCACCACTACCTTCAAAGTTCAAGGCTTGGAATACAGGGAACCCAGTTTAGGCCCAGCTTTACTGAAGGAAAACTGTGCCACCACTACCTACAAAGTTCAAGGCTTGGAATACAAGGAACCCAGTTTAGGCCCAGCTCTACTGAAGGAAAACTGTGCCACCACTACCTACAAAGTTCAAGGCTTGGAATACAGGGAACCCAGTTCAGGCCCAGCTCTACTGAAGGAAAACTGTGCCACCACTACCTTCAAAGTTCAAGGCTTGGAATACAGGGAACCCAGTTTAGGCCCTGAGCTCAACTGAAGGAAATCTCTGCCACCACTACCTACAAAGTTCAAGGCTTGGAATACAGGGAACCCAGTTTAGGCCCTGAGCTCAACTGAAGGAAAACTCTGCCACCACTACCTACAAAGTTCAAGGCTTGGAATACAGGGAACCCAGTTTAGGCCCTGAGCTCAACTGAAGGAAAACTCTGCCACCACTACCTACAAAGTTCAAGGCTTGGAATACAGGGAACTCAGTTTAGGCCCTGAGCTCAACTGAAGGAAAACTCTGCCACCACTACCTACAAAGTTCAAGGCTTGGAATACAGGGAACCCAGTTTAGGCCCTGAGCTCAACTGAAGGAAAATTCTGCCACCAGTACCTTCAAAGTTCAAGGCTTGGAATACAGGGAACCCAGTTTAGGCCCTGAGCTCAACTGAAGGAAAACTCTGCCACCACTACCTACAAAGTTCAAGGCTTGGAATACAGGGAACCCAGTTTAGGCCCTGAGCTCAACTGAAGGAAAACTCTGCCACCACTACCTACAAAGTTCAAGGCTTGGAATACAGGGAACCCAGTTTAGGCCCTGAGCTCAACTGAAGGAAAACTCTGCCACCACTACCTACAAAGTTCAAGGCTTGGAATACAGGGAACCCAGTTTAGGCCCTGAGTTCAACTGAAGGAAAACTCTTCCACCAGTACCTTCAAAGTTCAAGGCTTGGATTACATTTTCATGTATTTGATAATTTCATTACAGCTTCTACTATCCCAGTAAAATGACTTCCAACTTAAAGGACATGAGAAATTATTACATTAAGTTGATCAGCAATTTGTGACAACGTCAACCATTCTGTTTTGATTAGTATTGGATTCTTGGAAGAACATGGGGTCTTGACTCATGTTAACAACGCCCCTTTCCTTAGAACTGTGACTTAATATAAAATCACCTGCATAAAAGGTAGTAGAAATCATTTTCTTTTCCAATCAGCAAACATTACATTTCTGATAGACCTCTTGCACAACATGAAACACGTGAACAATACACATCAACCATTTCTGTCTTTTTGGGAGTCAATTCCTTTGTGCACATATTGACTCACAAATTGACTCCCAAAAAGGCAAAGAGGATGAGCGCATGCATGTGGATGCGTTGTGAGTTATGCAAGGGGTCTAAAAACACACCAGAAAGAGACCCCAATCCAGTAGCGTTAATCCTAAGAATCAATGTGCTTCCCGACTGCACATTATCTTAGTAGGGTTCTCCAAACAAGGATATTAAAACGGTTCATCATCTTGACACTCTTAGGTAATTCACCAACTGACTGCCATCGTTGAGGTCAAACAATGGAAACATGCACTTGCAGCGCAATCTCAATTGGAATAAAATTTTACCCTGATCCTGATCGGAACCCATTCTTCCAAAACATTTATGAACTGTTACTAATCAAGACCCTTTTTGAGTGACAATCGCTTGTCATGTTCGCTTTATGTCGCTGTCTTAATGGCACTCATAGTTCTTCAAAATGTTTCATTTTTTTGTCAATGAATTTCCTGCAATTAGGAATGTACATCCAGCAGAGACAATGCTGCAGTAGCATTGAGGTATGAATGCTTGATTCAAACTAGCCAAATCAGAATACAACAGAATAGGTGCTAAAATGCAGCAACTGTCTCAAATCTGTACATTATTCATAGCAGATGAGTAAATATAAAAACACTGAGGTTCCAAGAGGGTAGAGCCGACAGGCTGGTATACTTTACAATGTACGCCAACGCAACCGCCGAGTGAATAATGACGCAAAACCTAGAGATTACCATATCAATATTTTGTCACAGTTGAACCACGGATCCAACCTACACAAAATTGTTGACGTCAAATTTCCCCCTCCACATTTGCGTAAAAGTATAAATCATACAAGATGGTGATGTAATGTGTGGTATTTGGGACCCACCTGGTTCACTAATAGCTCAGCCACCTCTACATGGTTGTTTAAGGCAGCCAGGTGAAGCGCCGTGTACCCATCATCTTTCTTCTCATCCACAATCCATGGTCTCGGCAAACAGGTCAGCAGGATTTTCATAGCACTAAACAAAAGAGAAGAAGCAAAAAGATAAACAAGTGAATGACATGACAAGATTGGATAAAAAAGCTGAAGTTGGTACAGGTCAATATTTGGATCTGAGACGACTTTTGAGAATAATCTGCTCTTGAAGGCCTCTCGCATAAATGTTTTTTTGACGATGATATCATGAGCATAAGAGAGTATACTAAAAAACTCCTAAAAGGCGGTGGCTCTGTTTTGAGCCATCCTTCTACCCCCCCTCCCCCCACCCCCGACAAAAGGTCTTTACACAGTGCACTTTTTAAAATTTTAACCAAAATATCTATCTCACTTATTCAAAAGGTCTCACTCCATCAAGCAACAAAACTAAAATGGCTTACTTCTTGTTATTTCTTCAAAAACAAGGAGTTATTTTGGTACAAATTGTCATAAATTTCCTTTTTAAAACCATACGATTTAATCACACATCTATATGCTTTACTTTTTCTTTATGGTATATGAAGTAAATTCAGTTCACATTACAGTTCAGATAGTTATTCTCATTCTTTTTAAAGTAAGACTGTAAAATGGATTTTCAAATTCTCAATGAAAGATGGCCAAAAAAGGACAACAACAAAACGTCAAAACAAATTTATCAGAAAAAGAAAGATTTACATGTACAATAATAACTGGGCATGATTGTCAGACAGCCAAAGCTGGTAAGAAATTGCACAAGATCACATCACAGTGACAAAATATGTTCCTAAGACACTTTTAGAGCAGAATATCGTTTCTGTTGGAATAAAAACTCCAGTCTTAAAATTTCAGGAGAATTTCTTTTCACAATTTTTTTTTCAATTATGTTATTTTCTTTCATCTTGCATGCTTCAATTTGGTGTGTGTTACATGTACATTGTAGCTATTACATTAGAAAACACTTCAACCAATAAACATCTGTAGTAAGTAAAATGAAAAAGTACATAGTTCTTAATAGTATAGTTTCAATATAATACTGACTCTCTGCACTCAAAACAAAACCTTCTACAGGGTACAAGTGAGACACACACTACCCACAGCAAGCTATACACCAGGTACGACAGTGCTCCTCGATGGAGAAAAAATGTGAAGGAAAAAAAAGAAAGAAAAAAAACCCCGTCACAATCCAATGGCAATTTCCTTCATACAAATCCGACTGAATTTCCCATTAACACGACAACAAAAGTCCACTCAGGGGAAATTTATTCTCACAAGAGAAAGAGACAAGCCTTGGAGGCCTTGAACTAGCATTTATATGGAGATAATAACACAACATCGGTTTGGACTGATTGTAAGCGCTAAGAACGTAAATGCAAGACAATATTACTGTAGGAACTGAATGTGACAGCAAAGGGGGATATTGAACCAGGCTGAATATTCAATTCAAGATACTGATTTTCTAGACATGTACATACTACACTGACATTCTCTACTTTCATCCTAAGCTTTCTTCAAAATTATGGCTTCAAAAAGCAATTCTCATGAAACTATTTTGGGTGATCTCGGTGTGAGTTTTATGACTGCCATTCTAAGTCAGAGGAAACTGGAAGTGGAGAGGCAGTTTATTTTGAGGCCACAAATCCGACGTCGTTAATTAATTTAAGATGGAATTTCTAAATTAGAAAATGTAATTTTAGAATGTCTGATTGCAGACATTTCTGAGATCTAAAATGTTAATGATGTCTAGATGGTATGCCGAGTGTTAATAAGATGCACAACGTGCTCTAATAACCCCCCCCCCTGCATTGTTCTGTACTGTATGTACGCGCGAAGTTACTGGACGCGTGAAGTTACTGGACTGTGACATCACAAAGGACGCCTGCACTCAATCACAAAGTCACTACACGCTCGCGCTTTGAACGTGACGTCACAAACAACACATGCCCCAACCCATGGGTACCCCAAAATTTACCCCAGGATGCATCATTTTAGCAGGGTGCGGGCACCACTTGCCAAACAACAATGGCGGCACCCATGTGATTTAAGCGCTTTTATAATATAGATGTCTAGATGGTATGCCGAGTGTTAATAAGATGCACAAAATCAATCCAACAATAAAGCATAACTCATTGTTCAAAAAGCCATTTTTTCCTTCAACAAACAAACATTTCACATCAAGATTCTTCTAAGACTTCTTCAGAGACATAAATTAATAAAGAATTCATAACTGACTGGAATTCACAATCTTTATAATTGATGAATAGTGAAGGTAAAATATAAAAAAAAACTGTGTGCTTTGCCATGGAAACCAAACACAATAAAACACATAATTGAATTATGGTAGAAAATATTTTGTTAAACAAAATCTATATTTATATATATATAGTGGTGGTGATGGGGTTGTGGACTATGACGACAATGAAACCAACGCACAACTCAACTCACATATGGCCCCGACCGGGAATCGAAGCGGGGTCACCTTAGTGAGAGGCGAGCGCTTTACGCACAAGCCAACCGTGCCACCCAAAATAATCACACAGGGTATCCTGTGGCTTCTTCAACCCATTTAATAATTTAGTACAATAAGGACTTATAAGAATTTTAAAAACTTGATCAGTACTTTAAAATTAGACCTTCTATCAAATTATCAACATCAAAGGTATCCCTGTGTGATTATTTTGTTTAAAGACACTGGACACTATTGGTAATTGTCAAAAACTAGTCTTCGCAGTTGGTGTATCTCAACATATGCATAAAATAACAAACCTGTAAAAATTTGAGCTCAATCGGTCGTCGAAAGTTGCGAGATATTAACAAAAGAAAAAACACCCTTGTCGCACCATGGTCATGCGAAGTTGTGTGCTTTCAGATGCTTGATTTCGAGACCTCAATTTGTAAACTTGAGGTCTCGAAATCAAATTCATGGAAAATTACTTCTTTCTCAAAAACTATGTCACTTCAGAGGGAGCTGTTTCGCACAATGTTTTATACCATCAACCTCTTCCAATTACTCGTAATCAGGAAAGGTTTTATGATAATAATTATTTTGAGTAATTACCAATAGTGTCCACTTCCTTTAACATATGTGGGCACATGCCTGGATTCTGTGGTAGCTTAAACACACAAACAGTCAAATACCATCTCGCATTGACATTTACGTCATCAAGCGTTGGGTAAATACTATGTTTGGTATCGTATAGAATATCTACATTAAAGAGCTGGATGGGTATGAATGGCTAACTTGCAATAACTTGTTGTGATGAAATGGATAAAAACACAGCCATGGCGGGAAATAACATCTCTCCCATGAAATCACTGTTGCTTTATTTCAAATAAACAAAATAAGCCCATATGGCACACACAAAACATTGACTATTTTGAGTTTGTTTTGACCAAAACAACTGGGCCCATTTCATAGACCTGATTCAGCATAAAAGAAGCTAAGCACAACAAACTATGCTTACCAGAATAAGGTTACCAGGTAAACTACCACGCCACATGCACAAGTTGTGACTGGTATCCTGCTAACTTTTGCTAAGCAAAACATGTAGTAAGCAATAGTTTCTGCTTCAGCAGCTGTATGAAGTAGGGCACAGGTTTGATGCACGGTTTGTTTATTAACTAGAGGATATTAATTAATTGTGAGAGATGGTGGAGTTCTTTGACTAATTACCAATGTACCAACCATATCTTAAAAAGGCTTTTGAACTGTCTGTGTTTGTACAGCATTCATGTAAATGGATGTCCAGGTGTATGCTTGCTTGCTTTCTTACATGGTGTAGAAGATAATGAAATATCTTTGGTTAATCCATAAGGGTGTTTCAACATGTCAATAACAATATGACATGAAAGTGCTTTAAAGAGTCAATCACTTAGCTGAAAAATTTGAAGTTCAAAAGGTTGCTTGATTGTGCATATATTGCTTGACAGGCATCAAACCCTTCTCGTTTAATGGTTAGCAAGTATCGGAATAAACAAAAACAAATTAGACTTAACTGTTAACCGCAGACAAACTGTTAATTTTGAGTAAAAATGAGTACCCATACACCATAAAACAAACTTTTTACAAGGTTGATTTCAATACATATTGATGACACAATCTTTTTGAAAGTTTGAATCACTGTGTAATTGTGTTGAACAGTTCACATAACTAGATACGGCCAATCTGCCATCAACTAATTTCATAGCTTTTTTTTAAAGAGGGTCGTCCATTAAAAGGCCAATAAAAGTAAAAGGCTTCAAGAAAGATGGAGGGAGAGCAATAGGAATATTATAAAAGATTAAAAACTAAACATTGAAACTTGCTGGAATAAACTGAAGATGAGGTTGTGTGTTAAAGAGTAGAGAAGCAAAAACACTAAATTCAAGGTTACAAATCAATATATCATGAAGCATTTTATTCTGACTGATCCAATGGTTATATGTGAAATATTTGAATATAGACTTGGCAGCAGTTCACAAAATGCCATGTACTAATATGGCACTGTCTCACACTGTGCGTAGGGCAGGCATGGGATGAAACAGGGCTTTAGAGAAAACAGCTATATTTAGTCCCAACAATCCTTTAAGAGAAGCTTTGGTCGGTGAAGGGACACGATATACATGACCTCAGGAAATATTCAATTTTACACAAAGAGTAAAACATTGCAGATGGAGAGGGCTGTAAGTGCTATAAAGTACAATCTCATGTAATATATTTGACTGTGTGTGGTTTATGTGTGTAATTTTGTCCACTACACAAATCTGTTCTTCAAATCTCTAATTGCAAATTTCATGAAGATGTAGCTTATGCTCAAACCCGTTATATTTTTGACATTTGAGGCTTACATCAAACGGGGCAGCCTACAAGTGATTTTATTTCTAGATAAATCTTTCAAAATATTCTTACTATTCTTTCGTTCATTTGTCTTATATTAAAAAACAAAATATTCTTGAATAGTTAGCATTGAATGTTATTAGCTATATGTTGGTACCTGGGTTTGTGGTTGTAATAGTAGTAATTACCAAAAATGCTAATTGTTTTTACGCCATAAATGACAATGAAATTAATTATCAGCAGAAATTATTCTAATTGCCAACAGTGTCAATTAACATGCATAGTATACATGTTATTGCACTGTTACCAAACTTGTTATAGTCCATAATAAGTAACACTGGCCAGTAGCAGAAACAGTAGGCTTATGATGTGTAGTAACATTTGAAGAAAACAATTGGATTCACAGATGAGCCTTATTTAAATTGTAACGTCTGGTGTACAACGACTTTCTTGATTAAAAGTGACTGTTTTGATTGGGAAGCTTTTTAAACTTTGAATCGTTCACAATCAGACCACAATAAAGACAGTAGTGCTGCCCTGAACATGTATTTTTGGTATGGGACAAGCAACCTTCAGATTGTGGAAAAATCAAGTGTTTTTTTGTCACATGCCTTGTGACAAAGCAAAATAATCTTAAGAAAGAGAAATTCAAATTTATCTTGGATTTGTCTCAATAAATAACAGTACCGTTCTTGTTAAAATATTGATCGCTTACAACTCAATCTTGAAAATAACATAAAATATAGCAAATTGCGCCACAGCATCTTGTAAAGCATTACATGGTGCTATCAGAATTAGGTCTCATAATTCAAATGTAGTCCCACATCTGGCAGGAAATACTGTATGTTACAGCGCCAGGAGAGCCACTGGGTGACGTTCATGTGCGCTTTATAAGAAGCCAAAATTATTATTAAAACTTCCCCCATCTCTGGACATACATGTAGCTTCCCACGTAGGAAAACACATGTTAATTTGACAATTGTATGTCTATCTTCCAACTAATCTGCATGAAACAACATTATCCATCAGGAAAAAAATTTGATCCAAATTGCCAAACTATGAATGTCAAACTAGAAAACAGTTTTTAAAAAACCCTCAAATGTTTGATTGCAGTGATCAGGATGTTTTGAACATGCACAAATTCTATAGCGAAATATAAACCGCTTGTTTTTGTTTATTGCTAAAATGTGACCATATGTTTGTTGACGACAGACGGATATAAATGTTTGCTTCAATGCTTCCAAATTAATGTATTATCCCTTTAAGTAAGTCAACTCATGTGAAATGAAAAAGACATAAATTATGACTCTGGAGGATTGGTTTAGTATGATCGTGAGCTTTCAGATTGAAACTAATAATTTCTCTCCCCTCTGCGATTCACAATCCTATCATTCCTCTTCATAGACGCTATTCTTAAGGTCAACATGAATGTATTGACAACTATAACATAAAGGCACATGCATGTCTAATGTAAAGGAAGACACTAAAACTTGTTTAAAGCTAAATTGTAACACAATTGTGTGCAATGACTTGCTTGTTTTGGTGTGAATGTTTATTAGGTATTATAAATACCTAATAATTGGCAGATAATAATTGGCGATAATAATTGGCGATTTATTAGGTATTATAAATCATCTCAGTTGCTTCTCCTTTGAGTTTTGTGTAAAGTCATTGCTGCCCTTACCTTTGACATTAACTCATTCTCATGGATCTTCACGAGTTCCAATCTTTTAAAATTTTGCTTTTTAAATTTTCAGTATACTTTTATCATGTGTTAATGTATTCTTCTGCTCGGTAACCTACTTTAAAAACAGCAATTCTGTCTTGTAGAATATTTCTAAGCAATAAACTTCGTACAAGGCATAAGTTGCTAGAATTACTCTCAAGTTTACAATGTTTATGCTGAAACTACATTTCATACTGTCTGATAATTCTTTTCACCACTTGACAATTTCAAAACACAATTTTGCACCATTGGAGATTGCAATGACCTTCTCTCAGCTACTCAATGATGTACATTTATCATTGTCGGTATGACTATCAAAAATAAGTATTAAGACACACTGATCACATCCACTTCTCTATGTAATTTTTAGTAGCACTTGAATTCACACAGAAAACAGTTTGTTACACTTTCTCATTCCATCCAGAGCCAAGAACCCCCAATATGCACAGAAGTTGGGAAGGACGTGAGCTATTTATATGGCTGTTGCCTATATTTAGCCAACACCGAGAGCGTTGACTGGCCTAATTTTATGCAGGGTCCCTAGTAAGGTATTGGTATTATGCTGATGGGACCCTTATGTGAGCGAACTTCTGGAATGCATGGTATTAATGATAAACCAATTTAAGACGGCTCCTTGTTGGGTCTGCCATCAGGTCTGGAAAATAATTCAGACTTTCACTTTTTGATTCAGATTTTGAAATGATCACGTTAAGTATGGATGTTTCAAAATAATGCTTTAGCTATTGTGATGAAATATTATTAAATTACAAGTAATAAAGAAGAGGACATTTTAAAGACAATAGTTATTAATTGATACATTAGGAAGACTGCCAACAAGGGGCTAGATAGCTCAGTTGGTAGAGCGCCAGCACGTTAATCCAGAGGTCGTTATTCAAATCCCGCTCTAGTAACATTTTCTTTGTTCAACCCCAAATTATTTACAATTTACCCATTAAGTTTCCCTTTTTGGATATCTGAAATAAAAACTTGCATCTCTTTAAAGTAACCACCTGGATGCCCCTTCCCAGGTTGCATAGGAAACTTGGATATGACCCCTGGCTACACAGCAGCTCATGATTGTAAGGCTTCTGACTGGCTCTCGAACAAACCCTGTTCGCCAATGTCAAACGTGAAATTACATTTACATCATAAGTTTAATAATATGGCATAAATTTTATAATTGCATGGTAAAATGTCCCACAGGATCACAGCTAAAAAGATGAAACAAAAAGAAACCCCATCTAAACAGACCCTTCAAATTTGAGATTGAGAAAAAAAGTTTGTTTATTATTTATTTTAATTCTTCAGACAAAAAAATAAAACAAGCACAGGCCGTCCAGGGAAGGGCAAAAGTAAACAAAACAACTGTCATCAAAAAAGATGTGCCCTCCAAGTTAAGATTTTTGGCCTGAAGGTTTACACAATTCTTACATCCTTACATTATATCATTGCAGAACTGGATAACAAACATATTTCAATCCTGACAAAATAAAAAAATAAACAAAAAGACACAAAGCAAAATGGGGTTTCTCCATTAACAAAATGGTGGTTGACTTGCCTTAGCCATACACCTTATCTTGCATTTAGCCGTGTATGGAATGAACATGTCTTAGACGCTACAAGATGCTGAGTGCAAGGATGAATCAAGCGAGGTTGTCTCTGGTTGGACTTCATTAACAGCAGCAATTATACAGCTCCTCAATATAGCTCTAGACAATGACATAACAACATGCCAACAATCACCTGCTAGGTCGCTACCCCCATTTGTTAATATATGCCAAGGCTTTAACACCGAACCCGCCTCATTAATAACACCGACCAATCACAGCCATGAAACCCTGGCTGCGCTATAAATAGACCGCTCGCGAGGCAATCAAGTGCTCTGTGCCCTGGGCCCGGCTATATATAGCAACTGGATGTCTATTTTAGGATGAGTAGATACACGCCTATCTGGCTTGTATACGTGCATGTGTGGCTAGGTCTTCAGGTACAAGGGTTGTGTGTTAGACCACTAGGTGGTTGCCGTGGTATTTAAAGAAGGGGGGGGGGGTTAGACTAGGGTTACCATCGGGTACCACCACCACCACGTGTGAGAGGATGTCACCGATGGAATAGAAGAAACACAATGGCAATAACTACATCTATCATGGAGCGCTAATTGACAGTGAGTGAATTGAAGCTGCAATCCCCTTGTTTGGGGGATGGTGAGTGTGAGCGGGGAGGAAGGGTGCGGTTTATCAATGCATCGCTGCCCGTTTATTTAACAGGATGATTTGATCACAGTCCACAGACTATCACACTGCATACTATGACATATACACACGTAGCGTATGCATAGGTAAGTTAAACGCATATTCTCCTGTGAGTTGTTAAAGCTACATTGAAATTACTTTCTTTGTTTCTTTGAATAATATTTTATTTAAAAAAAGAAATCCAACTATTTGTTGCAGTTTAAAATCACAAATGTTGGTTATTAAGTTATTAATTTTATTATGAAATCTTGCTATTTCATTATATTTAAAGTCTCTGTAATTAATAAGAAAACATAAAATTTCAATCATCTTAATGGAAGACATAAAGCTAACATATTGCCAAGCTTGACAAATCAACTGCTCTTCAAATCTTGCAATATGTTCCCATCCATATATGGGTTTTTTTCATTTCAATTAGCTTTAATCATTAAATTTTCAGCAATGAAAAAGGCTCATAAAATAAAATTAAATGAATAAAATATATAATTTATATCAGATAGATGTATTAAGAATAAAGTACAATATTATTTTCCCTGCACCATAATATTTTGTTTTTAAATTGGAAATTAAAATAACAGGTTGTTTTGTTTGATAACATCTTCAAGTGTTAAGGGAAACACACTTTAATTAGTGTCAAAGATTTACATTTGTTGTTTTCAACTATTTGTTCAGCGCCTTGATCCTAGTGCCTAGGATATGTGCGCTTTATAACAACTTTGTTTAATTATTTTTATTATTATAATTATCAATAACACAAATGATTAATTTTTAATAATTCTTCCTAGAAAATTCACACTTAAGATCAAATGTAACTCCACCATCACATGAAAGATTGTTATGTTATACCAAAATTCCAAGGTTTTAGTTGTAGTCAGTTGAATAAAAATGCTGTAATATTATTCATCTCGCCTCTTTCAAACTTGAACAAAGCAAATTTAAACAGAGCTGCTCAGAGAGTGAGATTATAACTTAATTGACTTAATTTGATGATGAAAACTCCATGTATAAGTAAAAAAATATATCACAAGGATTGGTGGCTTTTCAGTTCTTGATATAAATAAAGATTAAAAGAACAATACAGAATTGGTTTTGCTAACAAAACAATTGCTGGCAGTGTACGCACCCTATGTAATCCACCATATACATAAACTGACAAACCTGTAAAAGTTTGAGATCGATCGGCCATCTGGGTCACGAGAGAATAGTGAAAACCGATTACAAATTTTGCATTGCATCAATGCCAAAACAAAAACAAATAAAACGCTCACTGAGCGATGAACTCCAAATGCAAAGTTAAATTATATATTTCTCATCAAATATGACATTTCAGACAGAAATATTTCAAGGGATGTTTTCTATCATCATCATTAGACCTTCTAAGCTTGATGTAAATCTGAGATCATCACGATTTTGTTTTCTTAACAATTCTGTAACGTTCTTTTAAAGGATTTGGGTACTTTTTCAAAAGATTTACATTAAACTTACAGGGTTTGAAGATAATGATAGTGGAAAGCTTCCCTTCAAATATTACTTACTGAGGTGCTGTAGTTTTTGAGAAATGAGTAAAAGAATGTCATGAAAATACTATGAATTTCATATTTGTGTGGTAGGACATTGATACCATATTGAGGTAAATATTGAGACCTGTAGCCACAGTTCTAGTCACAGCCAATCTTCATCATCAGATGATTGTCCTAATATTAAACTGATTGCAAAGCCCTCTGTACTTGGCTACCCGAACATCTGACGTAATCACTTTGTGAGCCTTCCAAACCCACGTCCAAACTTGCTTATCTTCAATGATAACATTCCAAGTGCGCACACATGTGTGTGTAGTACGCTCAACGTTTTTTAAAAGACGTCATTGGTGCATTATGCAACACTTGCACATGCGTGTGCAAGCAATAATATCTCACCATATGAAACTATTGAACCTATCCTGACAGATAAAATCTATGTACTCAGTTGACTATTGTTTACCAATAGAGGGCCACAGTCTGTACACACTCTATCAAGTCCATTCTACACCCACCCTTCTTATTTATAGCAAATCTCCCCAGGGTCCAGATATGAAAGGCTGTCCTTTACACCCTTCTAGCAAACATGTTCTTAAGCAATACAAAAATTCTGGCCGATCTCTCATAAGCATAAATATTCCACCCAAAATATACCAAGCAACTATTTGGAATATGTGTTATTATTGGAAAGAGCAAGAAAGCACAGGATGCAGGAGTTCATCTGTGCCTTGCCATACATATAAGGGATTAAAAGCCCTGACTGCATCATCAGCAGATGGTCTTTCCCCCTTACTGGAATAAACAGAAGAGTGAACCATTTATCATTCTTCTAACGTGATGCGTTCCAAGTCTTGTACATGTACATACACGCTAAAGTGACAATCTGCACTTTTTTTAACCTGGCCAAACCATCACATTGAATCCAATGCTTGTTTCTTTAGAAGTGTATTTAAATAATTGTACCTTCACCACACAGATAGTACTCTGGGCTGCCATTTTTGTTTTCTCCAATTAAGGTTAATGAGAACAAGACAAGAAACCAAGATAAGAAGGGTTAAAATAGTCAGATCCCTCTTTAGTGTGACGACAATCAGCATTCATTATTGTTAAAGAACAGAGGAAGCATGACAGAGGTGTAGTATAAGAACAAGATAACAAGTAATTGTTTTGAGAACAAATAAAACCGGCGGTAAAAAATTATTTTTACTTTTTATGTTTGGTAAGGTTTAGAAATCATGATCTTCAGCGTAGTCTAAAACAAAAACTGAAATCCTTTGCAAAACATCTCACCAACCGCAAAGTCAATATTACGGGGGAAGTCAGCGGACAAGCTGACGTTAAGTTTTGTCCCATCCCAGACCGTATAACACTCTAAATTCCAAGCAGTGCTAAGACTTGCTCTGGAATTTTCCTGTAAAATAAATTGTAAAAGAGCAGCAGACTGGAGACACGGCTCGCTTGAGCGGGTAGCTATATTAATGTGGCATTATGAATACATATGCATTAATATAATCATATGGTGTGTGTGGTGTGACTAATGATGGACTGCCATGGTCCACAATCTGGGAGTTCGGAAAAGTAAATTTATGGAAAATGAGTACATTATGAATGGGAATTATATGAATGTTAACTTATCTTGGCAATTAATTTTTTTTCAAAGATCATCAAGAACCTGAATTATGTTGATCAACAAATTAAAAGGGACCGTTGTTTCATGTCCCACTATATTCTTACAAATGTAGCGAAACCCGCCAAAGCTACGTGCATGTCTCTGTGTGTGCAGTATCAGTGTGCGCGTGCTTGTGTGAGCTGTGTACGTGTCCACTGGTTGTCGGTCCCCGTATGCGGACAGTTATATGAGTGCGGATAACCTGCGCACACAAGTAGTACGAGCGTGCGCACACAAGTAGTACGAGCGTGCGCACACAAGTAGTACGAGCGTGCGCACACAAGTAGTACGAGCGTGCGCACACAAGTAGTACGAGCGTGCGCACACAAGTAGTACGAGCGTGCGCACACAAGTAGTACGAGCGTGCGCACACAAGTAGTACGAGCGTGCGCACACAAGTAGTACGAGCGTGCGCACACAAGTAGTACGAGCGTGCGCACACAAGTAGTACGAGCGTGCGCACACAAGTAGTACGAGCGTGCGCGCACAAGTAGTACGAGCGTGCGCACACAAGTAGTACGAGCGTGCGCGCACAAGTAGTACGAGCGTGCGCGCACAAGTAGTACGAGCGTGCGCGCACAAGTAGTACGAGCGTGCGCACACAAGTAGTACGAGCGTGCGCACACAAGTAGTACGAGCGTGCGCACACAAGTAGTACGAGCGTGCGCGCACAAGTAGTACGAGCGTGCGCGCACAAGTAGTACGAGCGTGCGCACACAAGTAGTACGAGCGTGCGCACACAAGTAGTACGAGCGTGCGCACACAAGTAGTACGAGCGTGCGCACACAAGTAGTACGAGCGTGCGCACACAAGTAGTACGAGCGTGCGCACACAAGTAGTACGAGCGTGCGCACACAAGTAGTACGAGCGTGCGCGCACAAGTAGTACGAGCGTGCGCGCACAAGTAGTACGAGCGTGCGCACACAAGTAGTACGAGCGTGCGCACACAAGTAGTACGAGCGTGCGCACACAAGTAGTACGAGCGTGCGCGCACAAGTAGTACGAGCGTGCGCGCACAAGTAGTACGAGCGTGCGCACACAAGTAGTACGAGCGTGCGCACACAAGAAGTACGAGGGTGCGCACACAAGAAGTACAAGGGTTGTGCGGTGTGATACACACTACACAAGGATGCATCCAAATGTGAAAATAGAAGCAATAATGACAACACATTCCAGAATCAAAAACATTCTTGTTAAAATTTATATTCCTGAATAATTCACAATATAGCAATCCTGGGGATCAGTACTACAATACTCTGAATTTCATTAACGGTAATTTCGCCTTTTTAATTTAGTTCATGGTGGGCAAAGCTCAGTGATGCACGACGCAGGACACTGGGAGTTGAATAATAAATGCCACGGTCCAACGATCATGTGGGGTATCTTGATTTTTATTACATGGAAATATTCTCCACCATCTTATTAGCAATATAGCAGGGTAAAGGGTCTCAACATGAGTGCTGTTTCTTCACAGGCCTGTTTAGTTCATTTTTAAAAGGGTAAGGGCACCGAAGGCATTTTTCTCTACGGTAGAGGTAATTGTAAAAGTTCTACCATAGCATTTCAAGGGCATCGAGGCAATGACCAGGGGCACAGAGGCAATTGCCTATCAGGTCTGTCTCATTCACACTCATATGAATGTCATTCTGCTTCCTTTTTATTACAAACTTGGGAGAGTTCTGACATTTGGGAACTTCTTATCATCTAAGTTATCATAGAGGGATGGCACATGATTGGTGGGGAAAAGTACATTCCTCACATTTTATTTTTATATTTCATAAAATGTATATCATTGCAATCCTCAAGTTTTAAAGAATAACAGAGGATGGGACCTCAAAGGGCTACAATATTGCAAGACTAGCAAGACATTTCAAACAAACTTTGTATGGTGTTTCCATAGGCCTAGCCTTTTTACAAAAGTGAAAACATTTGGCTACACTACCAGACGTAGTGACTATGGGTAAATCCATCAGTGTTAAATTAATCTAGTAATCGTTTTTTAAAAAACATTTTCCCCCCAAATATTTCCAAGTTCTGTTTTACCCCCACAGTTTACCCTTAAATAGTGCCCTCTTGTGTTGGTGCAGGTCCACTCAGGTTCAATGAAGTCACATCCATCTCCAAGTATGGAATGATTTCATCCAGCAGTTTTGCACAGCAATTTTACAGTGAACATGTTTGGTTTTGCTTAGAATAGTGAATAGCAAATGATGATTTTTTAGCAGCAACTAAGATGTGTAGAATTTTGCTTTGCTGTACAAGACTAATCACTTACTGAATGTTTATAGGATTTGAGGCATTGCATGGTGAGGTATCAATGTATATTTGGTTTGCGGCAACACCATGTGTGTATCTACTTGCCAGGTAGAGTTGTTCTTAGGGAACTGTCTCCTGACGATGACTAGAGCAAGCTAGTCGAAACGTTGAGACTAATTCAGAACTGACTCCGCGGCAGTACAGTTAATTACGATCATATAAGCTAAAGTAGTAGTCCAGTCTAATTTCTATACCATCCGCCCTGGTAATAGTTAAAAAGCAGGACAGTTCTTTTCAGAACTGAGAAGTCTCCCGAACCTCCGTTTATCTACTCCGCGGCAGTAGAATAAAGCAAGACAGTTCCCTAAGAACAACTCTACCTGGCAAGTAGATACACACATGGTGTTACCGCAAACCAAATATACATTACTGAATGTTATTCCTTCCTCTATGGTTATTCTCAGCTAATAAATAATGGACACTACAGCTCATTAGTGGTTGGTTGACCTATTTCTATGCATGCATTGTATTCTTATGCAAGGTTACCATAATGGAAAGGCAGACGTACCTGTGATAATTGGCACTCAAAGCGTACCTAGGGACAAATTTGATGGTGCCAGCTTAGAATATTTAGCCATGATTTTCCGTACAATAATACAGATTTAGTTCTCATTAAGCAAACTATGTCTGACCACTAAATTCTCACTTTTATCCATAAGTGTACCTTGCACTAGACACTATTGGTAATTACTCTAAATAATTGTTGGATAAAAGCAAGCAAATTTAGCTCTTGATAGGATAATACAGTGTGGGAAACGTAGATTTTGAGAAAAAGTCATATTGAAAGACTTCAGGCCTGAAGCCTTTTTTAAGGCATCTGAAAGCACACATATTTGTGCCACAAGGTTTATTATTCTCTTGCAACGTTGAGTGCAAATTTTCACAGTTTTTTTATTTGATGCATATGTTGGGATTCACCAAGTGAGAATACTAGTCTTTGACAACTATCAAAGGTGTCCAGTTTAACACTTTCAGGGTTACACAAAATGGGCACAAAATGACAAAAGTGCCCTCTGGAGGAAGTTTTGGGAAAATTCCTATTATTACACCGAAAGACAGTTTTCATGAAAATCGGCAATTAACTTCATTAAGTACAAACAAAAGCATAATTGCCCAAATGGTTTCCAACAAACTGTAACTAAATCACCACAGCCTCCAATCATTCATAAATCTATAAAGTTGTAAAACTCACACAATCTGTAAATACCCTACACAACCAGCTGCAGTGACCTATAACTTTAAATGCTCTATTTATTATTACTGAATGATAACATGGATCAGAGTTTCCCTGTCTCCATTCAAACGTGAAGGAGGCCCAGATACTAATTTCAACAGAAAACTATAAAATAGATTTAAAGTAACATAATAAACACCAAACTGCTAAAAATATTCCATTAAAAATGACAAAATTTACTTTCAATAGGCACTTATATGGGTGTTGTGTTACAGTTAAGAGATAACCTTGTTGCAATCACTTAACAATTCATGAAGGTCGAATCTTTTAAAATGCCATAAAATTCAGCCATCAGTGATAATGACAAAATACGGTTGTACCTTGACATACATGATATCATGAAAATTCTTGTATGAATGTATACAGGGCTAGGAGGCAGACTTGTAAATCCATTGTTCTGTTGACAATGGATAATTACCCTGTATATCTGCCACTCCATTTCACCCATTTCATATTGGCAAGTGTAAAATTAGGCCCAAACCAAGCTAGACAGGGTTAAAGGCATTACCGGTATTAAACAGCTATCTTGAGTGCATATCTTTGTACCAGGAATACTATTTAAATTTGTTTATAGTGCTTGCTGGCCATTCGTTGTAATTTTAATATTCGTACACATCAATATTTTCGTTATATTATCGATAACAAAATTAGGCTCCAACCTCGCAGTTTTGAAAAAAAAAAGCTTCAGTTCTGCCGTTGACGGCGTGCATTAAAATGACAATACTTTGCCGTCATTTGTGGGAGGTTGCTTTGCTATACTCTAAAAGCAGTATAATTGGAATACACAATCCGAGAAACGTTTCATACAGAAACATTTCTCATTTGAGGTGTTTTTGAATCTAAAACCACACTCCTTACAAGGGAATTGATCCTCAAATAGATTACCAAGAACAAGTGCTTCTTACCAAGTACGTTTTTATGGACATTATGCCATTGACTAATTACCAAAGGTATACACTCCCTTCAAGACTTGTAAATTTGAAATGAAATATTCCTTGCTTTCTTTCTTTGCATTCCTGCAAACATCCCAGTGAAGTGTCATAGATTAACCTTCACTTAACCTCACCAAGAATCAAAGACCACTGACCTGTCTCGAGAGTCTTCTGAACTTTCAGGCTAATAAAAGACCTATAACTCTTTGAATGGTGCATGCCTTTACCACCCTGAACCCAAGGTGAACTCAAAGTGGGACACACAAATATAACAACTTCAACTGGGTGGTTTAAAGGGATTATGCATCATTGGTCTTAAGAGTAACCTCAATCCAAATCTCCAGTTTTCAATAATGCTCTAACAACTCTATGAAACAACCAACCCTGTGAAAAGTTCATCATGCTTATTTGGAAATAATGAGAAACAGTTTCAGCGTGAGCAAAGCTGGTTCCTAAATATCTGCATTGCTGGAATCAAACTACAACTTTGATTTTCAAGGTTTTCAGATTTTCTTTTTTTTAAAGAGATTTTTTTAGATTGAAAGTATTTCTCTGGAGGAATTCATGGTTCCCATATGAAATGTCTAATCATAGGCCTCCGACATTGAAAATAATCTTGTTTTGGTGATTATCAATACTCAATTCCTACCCCCATGGTTCTACCTTTAAACCAATAGAGCTATATATAAACCATGGCTGCCCATAGTTTGTTCCCAAAGGGCACTCCATACTTTAAGGCTGTGGGAACTGGTTACCATACCTTTGGAATGGTAAGAATGCAGGGGTAACATAATGACTGGCAATTGTGTGGCCATGGTGGTGGTTTGTGAAAAAAAAGTGAACAGAAATTGAGATAAGAACAGAAAGTGAAAGAGAGGTGGTTGGGTCCATATACCTACATAGCTTTTTGTCATGACCACTGACACTGTGGGTGGTAGCTATGTATTATGCAGTGAGGTGGTGGTTGCAGCATTCTGGTCTGTGAGGTTTCTCTGCAAGTGCAGTTAGTTGCACATGCTGTTGGAGTTTCTAGTACAGTGGTTCAATGAACATGAGTATGATCTTTAAAAACACCACTCTTTCAAGACTGTGAAAGTTACTGAGTGAGAAACTTTGCATGAGTTGCTGACCAATCCAGGAGCCGGATACTTCTTTGTGAAGCAAGTTCCATCAGCAAAACTTGTTCACTGGAAGTAGATCTCCAAGCGAGCTTAGTGGTTCTTCAGAAAAAGGCAGGAAACATAAGTATGTATTGATGTGCTGGAAGCCCCATTAGCTGTGGATTGTGGAATGTGTAGACTGCCACTCCATATAAATATTACTTGTGCATTTTTCCCCAATAATTTGACAGGATTGTGTTTGCGAGTTTTACCAATGTTTCCTAACAGATGTGATATTGCTTGCATTTTTTTACTCTTGCAAATGGGCTGTTTGTAATTTCCGATAAATGATTCCACCAAAACATTATAGAAAAAAGCTGACTTTCCACATGCAAATTTTGCTGCTGTACAAAATCGTTTAATCTTTCTTTGTTCTTAACATAAAAAGGGAGCAATTTGCTTTTCATATTAACTTTTAAATATTTTAAAAGTGAAATAGGAAGATTTCAACAACTTTATCCTTTGATAGTAATGAAACTTGAGATTAGTTATAAATGAGCGTTACAAAAAGACTTTTATTTGACAGGTAGACTTGAACCTTATTCTACTAAATGTGCGTTAACCCTTGTTTGAGGTTTTTAAATGCACGATTGTAAAACAGTTTTCTATTTTTTTTTGCTTTAGGCTCAGCTCAAACTAAATTTTAACAAGATTACTTACACCTAATCAAAATAACACAATTCCAGTTTGTTTTGAGTTTAGTTCCTATACATTACTGTTGCTAAACGGTAAAAGCTAAAGAAAACCTCCCGAGTGTCATCTTACCAGAGGTTAGTATAAATAGTGGTGGTCTAGCGTGGCCTTGCATAAGTGTCTAAACTACATGGTGGTTCTTTGTGTTGAAGGTAACATGTAGGCTACTGTGCCAAGTTCACATGTGTTCACCTTGTAGACAAGTGGGTAGAATCAATCCAGTTTAAGAATCTTAGTTGATGAGTGACAAGTCAGTCAGGTGCTTAATTAAAAAAAAAAACTTGAAAACGCACAGAAGTTCACCCATAAAGAAGCACCTTTTTGTAAGATAACAAGCTGAACGTAATCTACATTGTAATTTTCACCCATGAACAGAAATCTTACCAACTTATCTTACAAATTTCCCTGGTAAAATTCTTAATTATGAAAGTCCCTTTGGTTCCAACGGGAGACATATTGAGACGCTGGCGGCACCAGACTACAGTCCTTTTGCGCGTACATGCTCAGTATTGCACGCATATAGGTCTGAACACGTGCACTACTGGTGAGAACTGTTAAAAAAGGATCGTCCAAAAGTTTCCCATTCCACACCCTCTCCCACCATAGGACTACGGGTACTAGTCCTTGCTCTTAGTACCCTTAAAGGGCCCACTTTATTGCCCCTCTTTTCTCAATCTCAGGGACTCACTCTACATTCCCACTCCCAGGGCTGGTAAGTTTCCTATAGCCTGACCTCCACAGCTCTTACAGCCTTTTGTTGCTAGTTACACTGGGACCTTTATGACTAGGTATAATCCCTGCAGTATTTAGCCAACAATGCTCCATTTCCTTTCCTGACTCTTACTTTTGTTCAGTGGTTTCTTTACAGGTTGAAAGCTCTGATTTACTCCAGTAGTTCTCTCACACAAAAATGTGGCTATTACAAGTAAAATTTCTGTAGTTTCAGTTTTCCTTCAACAGTGGGTAGAGTACAGTGTAGTCTGCTAGGCTGTACACTATAGTAAACCTATACGTGATGACTGAAGTCATGCTGAAGCAGTGACAATTTAAATGCTGTGTTTTGTATTTTACTAGTAACTCACGGAAAAATATTAATTTTGTCCCACATTCCTTTAACTCAGACCCAGACAAACAAACAAGACTTTATTTCCATGTGGCCTGATGACCTTGTGTGACCTGGCATGGGTAAGCAACCCGAGGCAATGGGATTGGCCCAAAGTTGTCCCTGCACTAACCACAGGGTCATGGGAAAGGCTTAGTTGAGACATTAGTTTGGATACACCACATGGAGGAAGGAAATACTTAAACATGTACATGTGCACTATGTAGACTATGCATAATCTACATCATGGATAACACACCTTATGTACACTGTACATGTATGTATGTACACCACATGTTACACAGGCCTAGAAATAACCCACAGCACCCACAGCAACTGCGGTGCTCTTTGTAAGGTTTCAATATAAATACAAAATTTCATCATAGAAGCGCCTCTTACCACAGTAAAATTGCTGTGCCCCTTTTAAGTTCAAGGCCTACATGTACATGTACATGTAACCTTATGTACATGTAGCCTACATTTGGGTTGTGTAACATGTTACAGCCCCCCAAAAGGTCTTGTAACCTTACATGCTGCTAATGCTAGACTTGTTTTAGTAATAATAAAAATGAACATTGATTATGTGCCGTATATCCATCCAGAGATGATCAGAGAGTAGTGTTTGTATCAATCAGTAATTAAGAGCGAAGTTTGGAGTGAAGCCACTGATGTAGAAAGTTAATATGTTGTGGCAATTTGTTCCTTGATGAAAGAGCGGCAGATGCAGATGATCTTTTTCCCCATGATGTATTGGATTAGGTTTCCTCGCATGATGCTTCAAGTACTGGATTGGTAATCATCAGGTAAAAGCTTGTTGGCTATAGTTCGTACCAGTAAAGATAGTCCTGAAAATATCTGTCCAATATTATGCTGTCAAAGACAACAACATATTAATAAGACAAAATACATTTGTAGTAACCCTCCCCCAAAAAGAATTACCAAATAAATAAAATCACCTCAGTTAATACATGACATAATTAATTTAACACAATCAAATAACACTGTCAAAGGTTGTTTGGATGCTGTGTTTATTGAAAAAGAATTGTCTCGTCAAAAAAAAAGCCAAAGATATATAATATACAATGTATATTAGACATTTATTATTAGTTTAGCAGGAAACAGGTTACCTGGCAAATTTTAACGTTGTTTGGATGACCATACATTTGTAATTTGTTGATGTATCAATAAGCCATGATACATGATTTCCTGAATGACAAACTTTCACTTTTCGAGGAAAATGGCAGACTTACAAGGACACTTGGTGGCAGCAGACTGGCCAGGTAAATCTTTATGGCCCATTTCCGAATTGGCAGTTTCGGCTACAGCTATTACTGTTGCCAAGGATGTTGCTAAGGATGTCCTATACTACATATGATGTGGCAACCCAGCCACAGCCGCTCATTCGGACTCGGCTTATCTTAAAACATTTTCAGCTCTTCATAAGATTCATTTTACCTTATTTATCTATCTAGATAATGAATAAATTATTTATTTTGTTTGTTTTATTTTACCTACGCTCATTTTGTTGTTTTAGTAAAATATATATTTTCTCAATGTTTTATTGATTTATAAATGTATGTATTTTACTGAAGTTTGAATGAGCAGACTTTTGAGTCGCTGTGTCCGAGTACACTTTTGCTAATCCTGGCCAACCTTTTCTTTTTCTTTCTTTTTCAAACAGATTGTTTATACACTAGGTCCTTAATTGTCTTAAATGACAAAATGGGTATTTATAATAAATAAAGATTAACAAATGTATTTTCTACAGGGGGAACCGGTCACATGATCATCCAAATCACATAAGTAGTTAAAGTATGACAGGTAACCTGTTTCCGGATAAGCTAAGTGATAATGTTCAACTGGCCTATTTAATTGATCCCCTGATGAGGGTGTGTGTATTACACAAACTTAGTTTGAATGCTATGGCTGACAAAGGACAATCACATGCAACACTCAATTTGTACCTAGCCCCAACAAAAAATGGTTTCAATTTTCAAATTGCCTTGACTACAGCCAACTGGAACTTTAGGCTGGGTTTGGAGATACAGAAGATTTGGGTTCAATTTCATGGTAACCATAGCAACACATAATTAGGTCAATGTTTTGTGTGAACTTGAGACAGGCTGGCCAGGCAGTGGGCGGTAGGTATTTGTGGGGGTCAGTGAAAGGTTGTCAGTTGGCTAAGTTTATGTTGAGGGAAATGGGTAGGCCTATATCTTTGTACTGCTTAAAGGGTTATTTAAATTTCAGAAATCCTTGCTCTATAATTTACTTTTATACACCTATGTTCCGACACACCTAGTGTATTTTCCTATTCCTAACTCTAACCCTAACCCTAAATCCCAACCCTAGCATGTAAACTACATGGTGGACTAGGGATAGGGTTGTCGGAACAAAGGGGTGTCAGAATATAGAGCAGTCACCATAATTTACCACGAAGGAGCATCTTGGGAGATGTAACATCTAAAAGTTGCCGTGGTTTAGGGTAGTGTTGGTATTCAGCCAGATATGATAAATGGACAATTTGAAGAAAACATGGAACATGGAGAAGAGCAAAATGTGTTTAACAAAAAAGAAAAGATAATGTTGTCATTCATTGGAAATAGATAAGAATTAGAAAAGCTGAAATTTGAAACATTTGATCAAAGATATGCCAACTTACCAAATTAAGTCACATAACATAGGAACTGTACGTCAACCTTTGTCAGTTCTTGCATAGGAGTCAACTTAATTAGCTTATTTAAGTTTAACATTAGCCTAATCAGTACAATGGTAGTCAAATCATTCTAAAAGAAACACAAGTTTGTTTTCATCTTTGAGTAGATAACAGCTGTACTAATATATTGATTACCACCCATTTAAAGCTACACCTCAGCTTTTCTCTTAAATCTGTCACTCATTGTGAAGAAATTGTTGCAGTTTGATTAAGGTGAAAACACCCCCCCCCAAAAAAAAAAAAACAACAAAAAAACAAAACAATAATAATCAATTTGATTACTCCTTTAAGAATGAAAATGAGCCACACATAAATTGAATACCATTTAAAGACATCTATCTATAATGTGTTGTAAGATCACAGATGACTTTCTTATAGAACGCTTCCTTCATAAATACTTGCATAATGGGATTCACTGATACCCAAGCTGATTTTGACATCTGACTAAATTAAATAGTTCCCATGGTCACCGACTGCCTCCTCTGTCCTAAGACAGACAACCCAAGATGCAAGCCAATGCCTTATTTGAATATGCAAGCTCATATACCTAAAATTCCTCTAATATTGAGAACACATGAACCAAGGAAGGGCTTTCCATGGGCTGACCCCGATGCCTGGTCCATGAAGCACCATATTAGGGTGTGACGTTCAACGACCTGGGCCTTGCATACATGCCAAGCAACACTCATTATAAAAACGCTATGTAGGGATCCAGCCTCAATCCAAACTGACCAGTCTCCTTTATCAAAGCCCAAATATGAACATACAACCCTTCAGATGCAACAAGAATTTCTCAGGAAGTAAAAAATAGTTTATTTTAAGGTTAAAGTATAAACATTTCTTAAAATTAACAAAGTGATTTTTTTTTCCACTCGGACCGTTTAAGAAAACATACTGACCAAGAGACCATCCTTCTTTATCAAAGACCAAATATGAACATATCCGCACTTCAATAATTGATAGGGGGAAAATGATATTAAACCATTTCTTATGATTTTAAGGCTTAGGCTTCAAAAAAGAAACACCTTTTCAAGATTCTTGTGAACTTTACTTGCCAAAGAACAGCTAAAACTGTTCAGCTAAAACTAAATATAGACCAAACTGACCATGCAAAGAAAATTGACACTTAATGCATCATAAATGACTTTTAGAAAGTGAAAATAGAAATGATGATTTCAAGGTTGAGGAAAATTGTTAAAGATACCCAAGTTATATTAGCCTAGCATGAGCTATTTTGATAGGCGTACATAATGTGCTTGTGTATTTTATGAAGATGAAAAATATAAATATTAAATATAAAATAAACCCCATTCCGTGCCCATTTACACCATATGTCTTTTGATATTTTGAAGAACTTATTTTGGGAAATTTTCTTTTAAAGTACTCAAAGGTTCTTATTCAATTTGTATGAATTTCCTAAAATAAAGTTTGCATATTTAAAAGCTCCCTTTAAATCAAATTTATTACACCAGTGACAGTTTGTTTGGCAAAAAGAAACTTACATTTTATAAAAGGAAAACTGTTGTATTTTTATCTCCTAATTTGTAAATATTTGTGGTTCAAGGCCCGAGTGTTCAATGCAATATAGTCTGGTACCTCTTACTGTAATGAGAATCATTACCATTTTATACACAGGGTACCAGATGCATGCAAAATCTAAGAATAATCTTATTAGCAGAGATATAATATGTTTGTTAACGCACGTTATCTGTTACACTTGGGTATCAATGTAGTAGGACTTTCATTCTTAATCACAAATATGTCATGGCCATCGAGATGGCTCTACTGCAAAAAATATCAGAAAACATCCTCCAAGCAGTCGCTTTAGCTTGATAAATATCATCTGCATTGTAATTGAAGTGTAAATTGTCAATGGTCCTTGAAAGTCTCATGCAAATATCTGGGACCATTGTGGTCCCAACCAGAAGATTTTGTTTTTAGCTAACGTAGTTTGTGACAATAAAAATTATTTGTTGGGAATGTAATAACATTCAATAGAATAATATAGGCCAGAATTTGTTTTTAGAAGTAAATTCATCAAATGTCAGCTTATTTTATTTCACAATTTTCTACAAAGATAACTGATGACAAGTATTTTTTTTAAAACGTGTTTACAAGTTGACATGGAAGTTCAACTTATTGTTCATTTTAGATTTAGTACACATACATTGTTCGCTTTGTTTTGATTGCAAAACAACAAATCAGAACAAACTGTCATATTGCATATTAAGTAGAGTAGGTTAACAAAGAAAACGTGTACTTTGCATTTTAGACAAAAACTTGCTAGGTTAAAAATGTTTGGCAAGTAAAAATTTATCTTTGAATGGTGTACCCAAGTATAGTGTTTGTATCACACTTTTTTGTAATTTTGATCAGTTTGAAAGTTCAGCGTATTCTTGATATTTTTTTACAATCAAAGTTGCACACTAACTGAGAATTCAATTTGAAAAAATTTACAAGTTAAATGCTTCATTGATATCAAATAATAAATCACAAGGAAAAAAATTACTTCATTGGGTCAGAATTTCTGACGATGCCAGTAATGTTTCTCTGGATGGAAAGAGAAAATGAATCTACACAAAAGTTCCAGGTTTTGATTGATCTCCAAGGGCAACATAAAAAGCAAGGATTTGAGTTTTTATTGGTGTAGTTATTTGCGTAGTCATGAGCACTGTGTTATAAACTGTGTTATACCATTACCAGGATTTACTGCATACCATATATGTCTCAAAGCATATCATAAACGAAATAGAAAAAATGCATTGAGGTCTTGACTGCTATGTCTAAAATAAGTTCCCACTTTGGAAACCTAGGGTTGCTGTCTGAATGTGTGAAGAGTTTCACTACTGGATTTACATGTATATTGCACTGTTGTGAGATGCATGGGCTATAAGTATAGCATATGGAAGTTGCACTGCAATGAGTGATAGGGCCCCTGTGAATATTCCATATAAGTCCACTCCCACTGTGAATGGGGCCCATGCAAGAGGAGAGGTTTGCACTCAGGAATTCCAGAGTTGTGACATCATCACAACCTCAGCAGGCCCCTCACTGCATTCTACACATAACATGGTGTACTGCCAATCATGAAATGACCCTATGGCCAGCCATGGGCCAGCCCACTAGAGGGGGAAAAACCAATACCACACTAGTCTTTTTAAGGCCACATTCCATAGGAATGTCCCTTCCATCAGCATCACTGTCTGGCGGCTTGGGGCTTTGTGTTACTAAAAAGGGCAAAAGGGAGGCATTGGTAAGGGGGAGAATTGGGCCTTTAAGAGACCCAGCAGTTGTGGATCAGTGGTCAGTTTTCATCAGGTTAGCCCACAGTTGACACTGCTGGGACCATGGTTTAGGGGATGTACTTGGTGAATGGGTATATAGGACCAGATAATGTGTATCACTCTGTGTTTACCCAGCAGTAGACACCTCATCACAGAGCCTGGGTGTGCACCACTTCTCAGCGAACTCATAAGTTCAACTTGAACAACCCTTTGAGTGGTACCATCGGCATACATCACTACCAAGAAGTGAACAACAACATCGTATTCCGTATAACAGTATTCCTACCACAGCATTGGCAGGCTTAACCAACTCAACTTCAGAGAGACATCCAGTGTGGGAACATTTATTATCCCAACTCTGTAAGAAGCCGGTACCCTGGAATGACTGTATACTCACAGAGGCCTGTATTCACCCAGATTCACCCAACCCAGTTTTGCCATTGTAAGTACATGTAGCAGTTGTGTAGTAGGGGCTTAGTGGTCCACAGGAAACAAGGTGCAGTATTATGAATATAGACTAAAATTGTGTGTTCAAAACCGAATAGATATTTACTCTTCCAAATGAACAAACTTTTACTGACTAAGACCTCAGTGGGAATGCCCCTCACTGAATTGATTAACTTACTGAAGAATGTGTCACACAGAGTATGGAGGTAGAAATAGAGTTTAAAGTTTGAATTGTATGCAAGTTACATCATATGGCATAGGCCTAACGACCTAAAAAACTTCTCACATTGATGTCGAGGAAACCCTTTTTCTAGTCTTAACGTTTCTTGTACATTCTGTAATACAATACTTGCTGCAACTTACATTGCACATGAAAATTTACAGACAAAATCTCTGAAAACTTATATTTGTGAATGTTGTGCTTGTTCTTGTTTTCTAAATTCTTACCAAGATATATTTCAAGCATTTATGTAGCGTATGAAAGGCAAAACTTTTGTTTGTTTGATGGACAATAAGTTGCAGTACAGTGTAAGTGCACTAACCATGATTACATACAAATGTTAAAATACAGCAGCAACAGAAAACTAAGCAAGGCTTAATGGAAATGTTACTCGCCAAATGACAGTATCGTTCACAATGTTTGGCTTTGTACCCATGTTTTTCATGTTTTTTTTTTTTGCCAAGCTGCATTTCTGCATCATCATAGTTTGTTCAAATTGGGTCCAGACTATGTAGTTTTCATGGCACCCAAATTCAACACTGCATTGTTAAAATGTGAATGAGAAATATGTGCAAATTTTGCAAAGAGGATCACACAAAACCTTGATTACAATTATAGTGCAAAATAACCATGCTCAATGAAAAGACCATGTTAAGTTAATCTGCTTGACATAATGTACTTTGGAAAGAAACATGCATCACGCCAAGGGAACCGTTTCAACGAGAGAATGTGCACAAACCAATGGTGTTGTTTTTTTCACCGAAAAAATTGTACAATGACATGAGCTTAAATTTTAACAGTTATTGCTTCTTGCATTTTAAGTATTATGAGGTATAAATGAATACCCAGACATCTTACTAAGGAGGTAAACTCCCTTTAAGTTCCTAGAGACCATTCCACACATGCTAATGTACACATCAGTCTTGGTGTGGTATGCACTTCCCAATATGTCCATGAATCTATACTCTGGTATGCTGGGCTGGGCCATAGGCCACATCTACATGGGCTGGTAGTTATATAAACCTGCACTGATAATCTTACAATATTTGGTATTCTGTGGATATAGCACATGCTGGTATCAATGCTGGAGTGGCTAAAACTAGTGCGGGACTTGTGCTGGGATTTCATTCATCAAGGTAAACAAAACTCATTTTTAAATTTCTTTAGATTTTTTTGTAGATGTTGTTTGGTGTCAATGAATAGATTACAAGTGATGATACTGCTAACTCTGAGTGAGATATTTCAATGGACATTACATAAACAAAAAGGTATTTTGGTTTAGTGTCTAGTTTTTTTCCCCCATCAAGTTTTTCCGAAAAACTTCCATAAAGATTCGCAGTCAATGAATGTGTTACACAATGTTTATCTGTAAAATGTGACATGAATTTAGTATTTCTTTGATTCATTGTAAACGCACTGTAAACGCTATGTTATTGGCAGAGATACACCAATATTCTGGTTACATATTTCAACCATACTTTGTACAGGATATCTTTACCATTCCTGTTGTTTCCAATGAATGGGGTTGCTTGATTGGATGCAATTCTTCAAATACTTTTGGATAATTCTAAAACTTTTTAATTTAAGTTCTTGGACATACAATCTCAACAATAACAAATTATCTGTACTATGCATAAAATACAATTTCATAAATTCAAAAAAGTCAGTTGAGAATAGAGGGGGGGGGGTAAATTACTGGACATGCACAGCTTTTCCCATGACATGTCTGCATAGGATATTGGAGACTAATGAACAGTAATCAATGGTCCCAACTCCTGCATGAGTACCAAGGAAGTGTTGAGGGGCTGATAGTGAAGGGGTTATATCCCGATCGCTTCAGACGTGACGTTAGTCCTGGGGAAACTTGCTAATTCTTGGTTTCGTTTGCCAATTAAGGTATAATTAGGGGTCTACTGCAAGCTTGGGTGTCTAGGGAGGTTACTGATTATAAAGGTACAGCAGTTTTATTAAAAGCTCTGTGGAGACTGGATCCACGAGCTGTTGATAATACAAACTGTTTCTACTCATCCATCCATATAGGAGAATACATTACGCCTAAAATTAAAGCACTCGTCTACAGAGATATAAGATTAGGTTAATAACTGTCCTGGAAAAGGAGTTTAAAATACATGCTTACTGAAAATGAGACCACATAGACTATTGGAGTAAACGCAAATTACAAATGATTGACAAATTTCACTCTGCCTTTGTTAAATAGTAACCAGATGACTCCAAACTTTTACTCTCATCTAACTCTGAAGGCTTGAGCTGATGCTACCAATGTCATGTTCCCTGTCTATTGACAGGACATATAAATATGTACAACTATAGGGGGACAGACTAATGTCCCTCTCGGCCTCAGTATGGTGACAGCAATTTAATTGGACAAAGCAACAACAACAACAACCAAAGATAACTGAACCAAGTCTGAGAAGTCCCTACTCACTCATGAGGGTTTCCCTTGAAAAATTACCCAAATCTGCTTACACTGGCAAGAGCCATTGTTCGCTGTGAACCTGTAAAAAGGAACACATGTTCTCTTTTTTTTTCTCATGACCTCTGGGTCAGAAACTGGTGACTGCTAATAAGGGTAGTCCAGATTTGCAGATCAGGGGGATATGTTTTGTTAACAATGTAGGCTTTGTTGTGTCTAAAGCAAGGCATGAATGTGAAGGGTTTTCCCACATGGGTAAGGCATGGGATCAGTTTTAAATAATGGGTACCTTATTGGGCATCTTCCGGGATACTGGGTTCTTTTAAATAACCCCAACAAACTTAGGTGAAAACAAAGTGTTGTAATCTAAACATTTTAACTCTTGCTGAAATCTTTGTAAAATCTCTGCAGTTGGAGTTTAATTTCAGAATATTTTGTCTTCCTCATTCGGTTATCCGAGTAAGTTATCCACTTGGGTTTATTGACATGAATCTCTACAATGGAGTAGTATTCCTGAAAACTACCCTTACAGAGGTAGCATCAATATGGCACAACGCATTTTTTTTTGAAATTCTGTGGCTGCTGAAGCCATAAACCGAAGTCCTAACTGAAGACCATTGCTAGTAGCGTAAATGACAATGAGAATGTCCAGATTATTACAAACTACTGAACTATTCCTTCCATTAATGACAGATGTCACCCTGACTGCCGTTTAAAGAAAGGAAGTCAAAATAATGACTAGCAGCGCTTTGGTGTAATAGCTCTGATTTCACCAAATGAGCCAATAATCTAAGATGTCACATTTGCCTAACATGAGGAAGACTCAGGGCTAGGAGTATGGTGTTGATTTGCTGAGTTACATTACCTCAGGCGATCCCTGTCCCTGTCAGCCACAGGGGGTTGGCCAGGGGGGAAATCAGCAGCCAAGAGACAGTTGTACTGATGGGAAGGCTCCAACAACCAATAACCACTTATTGTCATTTCCCGCCAAATTTCTCTCCTCCGCTTTGGCTTAGCAACCACCAGCAAAAGATGGCTGCTGCGATGGGGGCAAAAGTGTCAAGGTGTGCGTGGTGGGGACACGCTCAGGGGTTACTAAGTAAACCGGGGGTAGGGGGGGATGAGAAGCCAGGATGGGTGGAGGGGGAAGACAGGACTAAAAGTAGACCGACACAACGCTTCCCTGGGTGTGGGTTTTTTTCTCTTCATCTATAACAGGTTGCACCGATGTTTGAGTCATTTGGGATTGATCGGCTTGTCATTCTGGATGGTTGCTGGCGCTCTATCACTGAGGCTGGGTTAATACTCAAGGGAGTAACAAGTAATTGGCACTGGGAATGGGGAAGGTGTCGCTTAAGGTGAGTGTTGCAAACAATAATCCCTCGGCTTGTTCTTGTAATAGAAACAGCTTGAGCATTATACCCCTGAGATTTTCTCAAATGTTCCCTATTTCCATATGATGTCAAGAATCATTCGATTGTTGAATAAATCTTAAGCCAATTTGGGCATGCGCATTTTGTTATAAGCATTTTACCTCGAGCGAGCTTAAAAAAGAATGGTTTGTGGAAGTTTTTTACTTGGAATTTGTATGGAAAATTGCAAAAGAATTTGACAACCCTTGTTCATGCTCAAATCACATTGTTACTTTTGTAGATTTCTAACTATTTTTAACTGCCTTTTGATCTTGTTTCTAACAGAATATTTCAGCATCTTGCAACATAAGATGTATTTCTATCTTTGCATACTAATTCTTGTAGACACCAAGCAGCATGGAGGCAACTTCTTCGTTTAAAGTGCAATTTGGGTTTATCACCAGTAAACTTCCTCGATAACTGGTCCTTTTCAACAAGACATGCTTCCCTACTATTCCATAGTCAAGTTTAGATACTTTATGGAATGTAAAGAAGTATGTATTGTTACTGGGATGATAACATCTATACCAGCAACAAGAAATCCACCAAGAAACCTGAAACAGAGCTCTTACACCATGTGTCAACCAGCCTACAAGCAAACAATAACTAGGGTTTCATGCACTTCACAGCAAACCAACAAGTCAGAGCGTGTTTCTATTACTGCCCCTTATCATTCGGCCATACACATTCCTGAGCCCATCTTAACTTCTCGTGCAGCACTGGTAACATCTTGACTCATACACTTGTACATATACATGTACACATTGTATGAAGCAACATCTACACAGCTTCCAATTGACACAAATTTATTTAGCGATTTGTACAGCTAAGTGTGTCACTCGCAGGCACAAGTTTCTTGAGTGGGATTCGAACCCACAGTGTCCTGTACGCATCCAGCAGAACTCAGTCTGACGTATTACACAGCTTAGCAGTGCACTCAGCAGTGCACTCAGAATGGCAGTTGAGAATTAGCATGCCATTTAAATCCCCAAAACAGTTACTGCTGCATCTGACAATCCCTTATAGCAAAAATGAATAACTACTGCATACTAGTGTGTGGTTGTTTCCTTTTCAAGCTTGCCCTGACCCAGCCTTGAAATGTGGCACTCCTAATCTCAAGAATTTACTCAACACTTTTATTGATACCGAACAAAAATCCTGCTTATATTTTAGCAAAAGCTAATTACTGAAAAGTAAATACTTTTAGATTCGGCAATGTTTTTTCTAGTGAAAGCAATTGCTAGAAAAATTCTAGCTATAATTCTATTTATACAGATCCGATTAAATGATTGGGAATTTGTAATAAAGCAAATGCTATAGTTTGTCTCCATATATTCGACCCAATGTCCACTATTAAAAACCAGAGTTTCTAACACAACAATCTAATTTTGATTGATGACTTTTCAACAGAGTACAAATTTTGAGGGTTCAAAACATGATGTTTTGAGATTTACTTATTGACCAGAAGAAACACAATGTGGGAAGCAAAAATAGTTTCCCATGATGAGTAAAATAAAAAAACAGTAAACAGATTGAACAAGACAAAGAGCCGTTTCAGCAAGCTGTTTTACTATTCATATTTTACTTAATTCTCTCATGCTTGTTACATACTTTCAATTATTGGACTTGTTCACGATGAGACGTTAAACAAATGGTTTTTTTTTTCAATGAGTACATGTTATACTTGTAAAATGTATGCCTTCACGCCAACAGACAGTCAGTTATCCAATAAAACAATAATTTGGCAATTGTCTCTAACAACCCATCATCTTCCAACTTGAATGACCATGACTTAAAGTCATGCTCTCCATGCCTGATGTAAACAACTCTTTCACAATGCATATTTTTTAAAGGTTCAAAATACACACAAAATTCCCCATGATGAAAAAAAGAGTTCAAGTGGGCCATTCACAGCTATCAACATTTTCACAAGCGTACAAACCGTATGCTGCACTGTTAGATAAGTGTTTTTTGAGCTACCTTTTAAAAGTCAGGAAATTACGGCCTGTATTATACATCTGTTTAAGATGGGTAAAATAATAATAATATAGGTATTTATATAGGGCCTTTAACACAGATCAAAGCGCTGGGTACATTCTTTTTAAAAAAAATTTTATATATATTTCTTATATCTGTGCTCCTAATAAACAGATTTGCATGTAATTCACATTCAAGTATCTCTTTGTTGAACAGTGTGAAGAAAAAAACCCTTCTTCAGGCACTTTTGGGGGGAGGGAGGGAGGCATTGAATAGGTGTGCAGTTTGTACGCTTGCTAAAATGTTGATATTTATGAGCAGCCCCTAAGAAATGTGTACCCAGTAGTATTACATCGTACTTCTTTAGATGTGCAAAATTGGGTTTCAAGTGACAAAGTTTGATTGCTTTTAAGTCACTATAGGAAAGTTATTGCAGACATGGAAAATGCATGGCTTGGGAGATATGCACTGACAATTATTATTATTATTTTATTTATTATTTATAAGGTCACCCTTACGAATATTCACACAACAACCATATGGCTGATTTACATACCAAATCACCACAGGCTGTCCAACCAACCAAACATCAACCAATCAACCAGCCAACCACCATAAACCAAGCAACCATCAACCAGAACCAACCAACCCATCAACTCATCAGGTTCACTATCATATTTCTCCCAAATATGGTTGTAATTTCACAGAGACAAATTCCAAAAGTTGTCAGCAGGTCTCGGTCTTACCCTAAGCGGGAGGATCAAGCCACTTTGGTCCCAACATGAACCTTCTGGATGTAACATTACAGCAGATTTAAAGACAACATACATCACCACAAAATGGTTGGTTCGTGTCTTCCTTTAGGCAAGAGGATGAAACCCCTGTTGATGTTACATTTCATAGGATTTTACAGACTCGTTAAACAGTGCTGAAAACATCCAACCAACAAACATCCAAACATGCCAAAACAATCTTTGAGAAACACAGGTCTTGAAAGACCGAGTCAAAACAGAAAATCATTTCTGAAATCAAACTAAAGAGCTTTTCCAATGCAACCAGAGTCAACCCTGCCAGAGATTCAATTGACACATCATTGATAATAAGAGTGAGCCCTCTTTTGACCAAAATCAAGAAGTTCTCAAAATAAAAAATAAAATGAAAAAGTTTCAATGATGAAAATGTCATTGTAAAACTATAACACATATTTATGTGTTTGTACAAATTATGAGTAATTCTGTTTGATAAAAAGGGAAAAAAGGTTCAGAGGTGAGAATGTTTCAAATAAAAACAGTTCTCTTGATACTTCAAACTAGCAGAAGACTTTAGATGTAGAAGATGTTGATAGAAAAAAGATAATCTTTTTGGTCTTGAACTTCAATCCCAAATGTTTTAATGAAGTATGTTACACTGTATTTATGCCTGATAGAAACAGTAATTTAATTCTATTTTTAGTTCATGTCATCAGTTAGTGTGTCTCGTATTGTTTGTTTCTTGTTTTGTATTGTTATGATGACCAGTAAATATCAATAAAAGTAATAATAATAATACAAATAATAATAATAGTGAAACTAGTAAGCCTTTTAGTCGTAAACTTTCAATTACTGCAATCCAACCTTTTATAGTAGATGAAACCCCAATTAGCAAAGTCAAGTTGTTATTCATTATAGAAATTGTTCACATGTCATTGGCAGTGGCTGTTTATGACTTTGTGTTCTTTATGGTTACTATGGTAACAAACTGAATATCAATGATTTGAATTTATGTCTATAAATAGCCAAAAAGGCTGTGTAATAAGTCCTCACAAAATGTCAAACTGGCAAAAGACTCACTGAGTACTCAAGTACTCAAATCAATTTCATAGAGTCACTTGTATAAACATACTGTAATATAAATTTACTGATAACCATAGACCAATGTCCTAGCTCTATCAATAACCATAGAGCAAGGACCTATGTAATAACCAGTAGTAATAATCAGTAGTATGAATATATACATGTACTACTAACCTAGTATCAGTAGTATTATTGTACTTTAAATGTAGTATAACAATATGAGTGTATCATAAATATATTAGAATCACAGTATGAACTGATGAATGTACTATGACCGTAACACATGCAGTATCACTAATTAATCTGCTATGAAAAATATTATGTATAAACATTGTAGTATGAATGTACTAGTATAAAACATATAAAAAAAAACTCAAAACACACACAAAAAGAGTCCACAGTATTATTGCTGATAGAAGCTTTCTCCCTAATATTATATATGTTTGGTTTTAACTGAAAGGGATCTCCAAAGAGAGCCCTCTATTGGTCAAATTGTGCCAATGTTTTGGAAAACCCACGTAGATTTGGATGACGTAGTAGCCAACACAAAAGGCCTACAACGTGTCAAGTGGATTTATGCATGATGAATGGCTCACGCTGAATGTTAAGTCGCTGTCGTCATATTCAGAAGGATTTCCATGTGTATTGATTACACACTCGTTACAATGGTGAGCCAGAAGCTTCTTTTGAGTTGGAGTCACAATGCCTGAGCCAAGACGTAATCAGCGCTGGGCCCCCGTGTTTACATGTACACAAGATATGCCAGAATGATGACGTTATCTACCAGGGACTCCCTCCATCTCTTGCAAATAACAATAATATTTAAACTAAAATTATGTAGTTAACACATGTTTGTAAATATGTGTGGCCAATGAAAGAAGAAAAGCGAAACTTGATCAACCACTTTCTCTATGCTGAAAAGTTTTGTTATGATGACAGAACAAGTCAATATTAACCATCCTAGTTGTGGAGAACCTTTCATGATGTAATCGCTGAACTTTTATGACATCGATAACAACAAAGAATCAAAGTTCGAGATTTACAAGAAGTTTTCATTCGATTTTAAAACACTCAAATGAAACCTGGGGAAGGACTGTAAAGCAAAAAAAAGTCAATAACATTTTCTAAACCTCCAAACATAAAACAAGCAACACAAATCTAACTAACATGGTTTTTCAGAAAACGTCATTGCTTGTACTTCTCTGTCCTTGCATATATGCTTGTACACACCCTGATAGTTTCCACGTGATGAAAACAACAAGCTGTCTTTCATTTTCATAACTGAATGGCACAATGGTGATATAACTATAACTTCAAAGTATCATCTTGTGCAATAAAGTGTGTAATTCATTCACCAAACTCCATCTGATGTTTCATCACCATTAATGACTGACATTAAATATAACGCTTGTAATATGTAATTATTACACACACCTACCAAAAGCAAACAAGTCCTTGCCCAAACCCCTCATCCTCTCATTAATTGAAGGGATATCAATTCTTGAAAACCGCCCACAGAGGGCTTCAGTTTCAGCACTCTCGCATCTCGCAGGAGAAATCTTTCACAATTGCTAATTAACTTCACACAGTACATTTAACACTAAACATAGTTATAACATTCAGGAAACTACATTGTAAACCCCTGTTACATGTAAGTAAGATTTGAATCTCTGCATGGTGAAAGTGTAACTACAGAGGTTTGCAGTAACACCATGTGATTATCTCTTTTTGAGAAGTGTTGCTTCTGAGTGTCTTCACTACTCTGTTACAGCAAAACTCTTTAACTCTCTTAGTTTAACCGCAGTTAACCAACCTACAATGTGACACATAAACTCAAATAAATGACATTTTCAAAGGGATTAAAAAAAAAAAAATCCTTTTTCTATTTAAGTTTTTAAAAACAGACAGTTTTTGTTTTAGTGGGTTCTGTCCGTTTTTTTTGTTAAGGGAAGGGGGAGGGAGTTTTATGTTTACACACAGCTATAAAAAGCAAGTGGTTCATTTAATTTGTGAAACCATGTGTTCGTTTTGCATTGTGTGGGATTTTGTTCCCAGTTACTGGAGTCAACCATATGGTCCCCACCCACAAGGGGGTGGGATGGGGGTGGATGTTGTACGTGTACTGTAACGATATCAGCCAATATGTTGTCCCCATTTCTTTCAGTATGGATTTAAATGCAGTATCAGGCACAGTATTCGACTTCTAAAAACTGGGAGGGGGAGGGGACACACCTTCTATGGTATATAGACTTTTCAAGCCACTTAATTACAATTCTATTGGTTTTATTCAGGAAACACAATCGGAAAACAGATTGGGAAAATTAATGTCATGCCTGGGTATCCAACTCCAATGTTATGGCGGAAGGTGGGTTATGGTTGGTTTGTTATTACTAACACCACCAGTCAATGGAAGTGAGTAAACATGGCATGATTAGTAGAACTTGGTAGAAACCATTGGCTGAAAAATACTTAAATAGTATGACAGAGTTGGAAAAGAGTTAGTGGTGTCCCAACATTACATTACGGATGGTAAAGGCCTAGTTGGGGCAAAATTAATCAACATTATGGAGAGCAGCTTGCTAAGTGCTATGACATTTCGTCAGCGGTTTCACGAAGTAGCACTTACTGCTAAACCAGCAACAAATAACAATCACAGAAAACGGCCTCTGAAGTTGAACACTTTTTAGAAATCCGCCTCCCTTCAAAACTTCAAAGTATTTCCATTTAAATTTCTCAATGTAGTTACTTGACGACTTGAACTTAACAATTAATCTAATTTAGACTCATTTGCATATTAAATTATGAAACTACACACGACAGAAGATCCGTGCTACTTCAAGAAACAAAAAAAGTGCGAAATATGTCTTTTTGCATTTTCACGAAGTAGCACTCGCCTATAGTACAACACAGCATTTTGTATTACTTTATGAAACTAGGTCAGCGCGCGCACGCTCACAAAACTTACGTGCTACTTCGAGAAAAATGTTTTTACCTCACTTTGACTTGAGTGTGTGCAATGCATTACAACGGTAAAAAGAGGTTCGGGTGCTAAGGGCATGAACTGAGGGCATGATACAAGTGGTGTTCACAACCTTATTGATACACAGTGAAGAATGAATCACCATTGAAGTAATTGTACACTGAATGCCTGTCATTGGACAATTAAAACAAATCATTGGTTCCAACTATTGACAACTACAACCATCTGTGCATGTTCACATGATACCAGCACTTCCGTTTCCGGTTTGGATTCATAACAACAAAGTGTTTTCAACGTGACAAATTAATAATGTGAGAAATAAACAATTCAGAAAAGTTTTAGCCTTGTGAAAGATGTTATTCATTTGGTGAGTTTTAAAGCAGTTTGATTGCAATTATTTGACACCTTTTCAAGATCATTTATTTCTGATCCTTTTGTTTGGAAATGCTAATCACAGAACAGTTTTCAACAATGACAACATGTTTTATGAGTTAAATAGTTTTTACAAATAATTCAAATTTAATAGAAAAGTTTAACTCTTTCTTTTATGCAGTAATTTGTTTTGAAGTATATCTTGTTTTGTGTTCACCAATTCCAATATTCTAACCACTGAATTACTATGTTATATGTTATAATTGTGTGTGCTGTTATTATTTTGAAAATATTTCAAAACATTTGTATTACCTTACAATTAATTTGGTAAAATTTACATCAGAATGATCAACTAATACCAGAATACAGCTGGTTTAAATATCATTTTTTAATTTTGTGAATTTTATGTGTAAAAATTAAAAAAGTATGTATAAATTCTTTTTGAGGTGATATTCAAAAGTTTACATAATAGTTACCTTGAAGCGTTGAAAATGCTAATATTAACAAATGAGGCTATCAGTAAAATGTGGCAATTTTACATTTTGTTTTGTTTTTTACATTAATTTTTTGTTATCTTGTTAAAGCAAGATAATTTTTGTCAAATTTGACACACTGAAGATGTTAAAACACATTTCTAGAATTGATGATTAAGCCATGTTTGGCATGGGAGTCGCTGAGGCAATAGATATGAAACCCTGATATGAATTGGTTAATTATGCTCCAACCATCGTAACACATACAAACATACCCGGCCTACATCTGGAGATTCTACACACATGATATAGCCAACAACCAGTGCTATACCTCTTATGTAAATTTATACAGTCCCACTACTGTGATGTCATCCACCAAGCCGTGACATCACAGCACGTCAAACGAATACTAACGTTTGGTCGCTCAGAAACAATTATGATATGGGTGCTGTTTTTTTATGTATTTTCAGTCTGACTGTGCTGAACGCAGTGGTTGTGAACAACACAGTTGGCTGAATTCATGGTGGAAGGGTTGAAACCATGGGGGTGGGGAAACTGGACATTTTTGAGGGAAAGAAAGCTGGAAATATTGGAGGGAAAGAAATCTGGAATTTGAGATTTTGTTGTGGGAAAATTTTAAGAAGAATACTGGAGTTAAGGGGGGGGGGAGCATGCCACAAATGTCAGGGATTTTGTGGATCACAAAAAGCACTTGTTGTTCATCTATTAATTTGCTTGTGCATTATCAAATTTCCAGTGGATTTTCATATAGGCGACAACGAATATATTTTGACAAAAGGGCAACCTCTGTATCGTGTCTGACTTAGGGAAGGTGCGGTGTGCAAGCAAAGGTGGGCACAAGTAGGATTAGTTGCTACTACAAAAACAAATTGTTTTGTCATCATGAAGTGTCATTATCATAACTAAAAAACAATGTTGGTAATCTTGAAATGAAGTGACTTTCTTTTGACTGCTGTATTTAAGACAAAAATACAAAGTGACGTTTCCGGGAATCAGCAGATTTTGTGTTGACAACAATTGACACAAACAACCAGAAAGCGTGGAAATTCCACTGAATGTAGGCTTATCAATAATAAGGCAATTACCACATTGTAACTTTTGGTCATATATGTAGTGTAAACAAAAGTAAATGTTTAGCTACAGGCAAAAGCTGGCAGGGTATTATCCTTTGGTAAAAACAAAATGTAAAACCTTCCTGTTGTTGCCCTTCCACAAGTTACAGGGAAGGTCCAAATAGAGGTTATTACATGGGTGATGGGAAAAGGGGTGAGGGGCTAGGGGGAAGGGGGGAGGGGGAAGGGGGAAGGGCACAATGAGGGGTTGGAGTGAGGGTTGTGAGATAATTAAGAAAAGGTATGGGCTGAGGGTTGTGAGGGGTACATGTAAGTATTGCCCTGTGGGTGTGTCATAGGGGCCAATATCAGAACTTCTCTACCATGCACATACGTGCTACAGAAATGTCCTATGTTCCAGCCAATTAAAGCGAAATTTGAATTGTTTATAACTGGATTCCATTAAATTGTAATTAAAGAGAACAAAATGTGTTTGATTCAAATAAAAGTTAACTTTAAACAACAATGTCTACGGCTATACGCTCCTCACCATTAAGTCACACAACAAAAACCAGTTTATTCTTGCAATTTAAAGTCATCGTTTTGAAGGGATATCTTGGTGGACCTTTTTCCAAACCTGGAGAAATATTTTCCAAGATTATATCGACTTTCTCATCACCATTAGTTTTTCAGATATATAATGAAAAGTCACACACTCAGGTCTCATAAATTAACATGGAGAGAATTAAGACATAAATTAATGGAGCGAATACTTATAATTACTAAGTCACCCTCCATCCTCAAAGCAAACACCCCTTTTGGGCACCAATGGTATAACCCATACCCTTGTGATACATGTACGTTTCCCTACTAGTTCCTTGTGCAAATTGGTAGCGTGAATTATTTTACTACATCATGGTGGTTGGGGGGGGGGGGGGTGTCCTGACGGCCACAGGGCCGAGGTGTTGAATTGAAACACAGCAAGAAGACGGTACAGCCACACGGCTGAATATAATCAAATGACTACAACCGAATGACGTAGGTACTATGTCAATTGTCCTGATAGAGGTCAACCAAGGTGACTAGCGGGGGAAACCCAGATGACTTGTTCAAAGGATGCTACAGAATTGATTACTCATGAATAAAAAAGGTTGCGCAAAAAACACTCAAGCATGGATAAAATTTATGCAAAACTGAAGAGGTTTCAATGAAAAAGATGGGAAATTTTTTACAAAATATGTAAAAAGTTGAAATACATATATTGTAAGTGTTTTTAAATTATTAAACATGTAGGCCTATATCGTAGATATTCCGGTAATGTTTTAACATTTTGTTTCATGAAATACACATTGTAAGTGTTTTTAAATTATAAAACATGTAGGCCTATATCGTAGGATGCACTCCAACAATGGCATATACCCTGAAAATCAGAAAATTTGAATTAATGTGACCTTAAAAACATTTAATGACAATGCTGTATCATGCTTTTATAAACTAACAACTTCAAAACTGGAGAATATGTTTCCTACTAGCACAATGACATACATAGTACCAGTCCACCAAAATGCTTCTCCTTACAAAACAAGAGGTTTGCAATTAATGTACATGTACTCTTTGACAATATAGCGCCCCCTTTATTTAAAGATAAAAACAAGAGCCCATCTGATTATAATAATAATAATAATAATAATAATAATAATAATAATAATAATAATAATAATAATAATAATAATAATGATAATGATAATGATAATGATATTGATATTGATATTGATATTGATATTGATATTGATATTGATATTGATATTGATATTGATATTGATATTGATATTGATATTGATATTGATATTGATATTGATATTGATATTGATATTGATATTGATATTGATATTGATGATGATGATGATGATGATGATGATGATGATGATGATGATGATGATGATGATGATGATGATGATGATGATGATGATGATGATGATGATGATGATGATGATAATGATAATGATAATGATAATGATAATGATAATGATAATGATAATGATAATGATAATGATAATGATAATGATGATAATAATAATAATAATAATAATAATAATAATAACTATGATGGGGTCCCTTTAACCTTTGGACAATCCAGCTGCTAAATTTTCTATGTTTATGAATGAAACCTTTGCGATTAATTGCGTCATTGTTTCCCATGAATGGGATGGCCCACACTCTTTATGAATGAAGCTGGTAGCTACGCCACGTGGTATAACCCACTGTTATTAATAAATATTTTATTGATGTAAAAGCGGATGTTGTGGGATGCATGGTTTAAAGTCCAATTTGTCAAGTATTTTGATTATTACAGATAATGGCGCTCCTTCACAAATGCTTATCATTGAACCTACATGTACATGTGGCATCATCTTGTGGTAGGCAAACTTATACGTATTGAGGTGAGCAAACGTATGTACTGCGTAAGTCTGTATTTTTCCACAGAGTAACTGCCAACCATCAGAAACAATCTGATAAAAAAACAACAACATGATTTTGAGGTTTTTTTTTCATACCACAAAGGAGTTTGTTTTTCCTGAACTTTGACCTGGTCCACAAGTGATGTCAACAATTCAATCACAGAGCCTCCATCAAGTACTGTTTAAATTAGTTTATTTAATTTCAATCGTCATTTGGACTTTTTAAAAATTTGCTCTTAGATATTGTGCAAAATTGTGAGGTTGTTGGTATAAGACAATAAATGCAGTGCTATCATTACCATTTAAATGGCATATACACCCTCTTAATGCACCAATTATCATTCAGAATGACTATATTGTCAGCATGAATTAATTTTCATTCAAGTCATGATTGACCATGTACAAAATGACCATCAATGTGTTCCCAACACACCACACACAAATGAATATGAGCAATTGTTTCCTAAGATCATGTATTTCCAGATTTGAAGATTATCTAAAGATTACCAGACAGAGTTTTCATCAGACTGTATTCTAAAAAAACATTGATGAATTGTCTGACAATTAAAATTGGTAAACAATACCTATTCTGACTAACAAGCATGATAGGTGGAAAAAATAACAAGCACATGCATATTGGCACATGTTCTGTACCTCTTTAATGTTACAAAAGCTACATTATTATAAACACCTTTGATGAACGTCTAAAATGGGTGCAAGAGCACAAAGTTTAAAAACACAAGGTCAATTCCCAAGACTCGAATATGCTGACCAAAATTTGTAAAAATCAAAATGCTTTCAAAAAAGACAATTCAAGATTCATTAACAGGATATAATAAAAATACATTAATGTCACATGTTCAGATTCCTGAAGGGGAATCCCCTCTCCCGAATGACAACAAGGAAGATTCAAAACACGCTAAGATTTCCTTCTTATCATTCTATAAATACATATAGGGGTCATGTGGTTAGATTCAATTTACAAAATACGATCCTCTTCAAATTGAACATTTGGGAACTAATTTCAAATTCTCAACAAGAATTTCTCTTGTTCACCTCTCTCCCTAGTAATGTTTTCTTGGGTTTGGACATCCCCCTCCTCACTACCTAAGCAATTCATTTGACATTTTCTCCACACCCCGGCAGACTGGACAATTACTCTTGGTATTCGGTTTATAATTTCATTTATCAAATGTAATTCAAGAATGAATTAGATGAAGTATTAAGGATGATACAAGTTATATGCATTTCCTTAAATTTGCTCACTCGACCCGTGGTTACCAATGTGTTTCAACACTACTCTATAAACACAACAAAAGTCAAAAGTTTAGAATAAAAAGGGAATTTTCTGTAACACAACAGGTGGTTTTCCCTCCTTTGTACATTATCCCAAAGTTGTTTTATTGGCAATGGGATATGAGATGTTTTTCTTCAAGATGAGACAGTTTCAACAGGACATGAATATTTCTACTTCTCCGCTCTCATTGTTTCAAAATAAGGATGTTGAGATAAATCTGGTTTTACATTTGCAATGTCACAATCATGTGAGACAACTTCAAAAACCATCACTTGATAACTACGTTACTTCCTCCTAAAATATGTAATCATGTATTAATAGGCATTACAGTCACGCTCATCATGAGGAATTAAACACAATCATCACTTGAAAAGAAAACAGGGGGAGGGAAGGGGGTGCTTGTACACTATGGTTGGATGTATTAAGCAGTAGGCATACACAGAGTAGCTTTGCAGTGCCCGCCAAGCTGTGATGAAGTAAGCCAGCCAGTAGCAAACAAGTGAGTGGGCGTATGGCAGCTGAAAGCAGTATATACAGTCAACCAGGTAGAGTCCACCTATATAACAGTAGTCAGGGATACAGCTAGGTAGATGGGAAGAGCCCACAGCCCAGCGAATACATCGCACATGTTATGGCTCGTTTTTTTTTTCTTCTCCAGATTTTCGGGGGGATGGGTGATGTTGCAAATTTGCCGCCCCCATATGATTTGTTTCGGCTTTTTTTCCCAGTTTTTTTTAGCTTCTCTTGATAAAACTGATTAATAAATTATTGCGGCTCGGTCGGTGCTTGCAGTCACTTGGTCATCCACCAGCCACCTTGCTATCAGTACAGTCAGTAGTCACTCCACTACGCCCACACACTTTTTTTGCCTCTTTTTTTTTGACGATATTGCTGAAACGCATGCCATGGTCTTCTCATTTGGCATGAGGAGAGCTCGTCGGGAAAGTTCACACCACGCAGTCCTCAAGAAGTCTCATTTGTTCACAATGAGCAACCAATTTTTTCCAGCTTCAGGCTTTTGTAGGACAACATGGCGACTGGATGGATCATACACCTTGGTGGCTGCCATGATGCTTCATATACTACAACATGGTGGATCAAGCAGTACATTGGACCCCATTCCTGTACACAGGTATGCTTCAAACTTATGCCTATATCTATCTATCCATACCATAATGTATAAGGGTTAATGGTTTAGCGTTCATTCAGTAGAACCTAACCTTTCCAGCAAAATATAATCGCTTGAAAGGTATAGCAAGCATACAGGGGTGAACTTAGAAATTGTACACTACAATTGAACATCAAGCAGCTCCACTGTACCATATGTAGGTTTAACACGTAGATATTCTCTAATATGAACGGGTTTGATTCAACACATACGGGATGTGCTGCCTACTGCAACACAACGGCACTCACATGTAAAGCTTCTTCTACGATAACGATCAACCAGCAGTAGCCATACAAACCAGCTGTCTGCAAAATGCATACATATCAGTGCTTGTGATTAGCGGGACAGTCGAAAAACCTTTCATTTAGTCCAAAATATTCCTCAGATTGTCATAAAAGTGAGTTCCAGCTGTGGAGTGTAATGTCACGCAGCTGACGTGTCACAGTTTTGTAAATAAATTTAGAAGCAAGAATAAGGAAAACAAGTGTACTGTTGGGTGTTGATCTACAGTGTCAGCACTTTGTTATTATATCATAACACTGTTGTCTTGTTGAAACAAAAAGTAATTTTAAATTGAACATTTTTCTAAATGAGATAAATGAATGAGATAGATGAATGATGCAAAATAACAAGTATCTGCTACTGTATGAAGGAAAGGCTCATAAAAACAAACATTCTACCAGGATAAAAAAAACATACCTATATTTTACAGGATAATTTGTATTGTTATTTTCTACTGGGAGAGCATGTAGGCAACTGAAAACTGGTTTAAAATAATATCACTCATAATACTTCAGTCTTACATAGTGTATGTATCAATCATTTATAAGTGATCAAGGCACTTTAATTGAGAGAAACACTTTAAAGACAGGTTTTTGACAATTTGAAGTATGCGACCGATTTATATAGTATTTTATAAGGGTTTACAAGGTTCTGCGGTGCATTTAGCAACCACTGCCAGAAACACCAAGCAAACCCCTTCTCTTATTAGCAATAATAAGTGTACTGGGTTCTTTTACATGCATTACACAACACATGGGACCTACGACTTTACGTCCCATATGTAGGACGAAGCAATAATAAAGGTTGAGTGTCTTGCCTAAGGACACAAGTGTCACAACCGGGACTCGAACCCACAATCTAATGATCAGAACCGCCAGAACTTGAGTTCAGTGCACTTGACTGCTCAACCACAACACGATTTACGACTGAGCACCATTGTAAATGAAAGAACAGATGATGTAATGTGATTTGTGTCCAACTAATGACATAACAGACTCCGAGATAGACTATAGCTTTATATACCGTTACCAAACAAAGTTGCATAATGCAGTGTACCTTGTGGAGTGCAGTTTGCATCGAATGCAGAGACATCCAAACCCAATCAAAAAATAATGCCAAGGATTTGCTGGATTTAAACAATGAATAATTAGAATACAGGTAAATATACCGGTAATGAATATCACTGTCCAACAACAATTACTATTTAAATTACAAAAATCAATGTAACATGGTTTTAAGCATCCTTATTTTCTGCTTAGCATAAATTTTGGCTTAGCCGAATTTATGTTGTGAAGTAAAAAATTAGCAGCAAACCACTCGCAAACAGTTTCTCAATGTGATTTGGTTGATAACCCGTTAGATGTTGTCATTTAGGCTGAGCTTGACATAGTCGGTAATACTTTCGTTGAATTCAGCTAAGTCTCCAACATTGCAGTTCTGTTACAGCTGAAATCAAGGATTGCTTCGTAAAATACAACATTAGCAATGTGCAGTTAACTTGCTTATAAATCTCAAATTCAAATAAAGGTGCTTAAAACCAAGGCTTGAAGGGAAAACAGTCTGGTCCCTTTTTAGTGTAATGAGAATCATTATTCATTAATGTGTACTTGCATCCAAGGTACATGCTAAAGATGGTGGTAGCATGATAAAGGTGTATTAACATGAACCATATGCATTCTCGATTTGGAGAACATGACAAAAATACACACATAAATAAAATGTTTGGATAATTTGGGCAAAAAACTTGTCCCACACCCTATTAGGTTGCAGACAACAGGTTGCAGTTATTAATGCAAGAAGTAATGTAAAAAAAATATTTTAATGACTTCAAAATGTGCTTTTATATAAAAATAAAAAATACAAAAATAAATAAAAAAAACCTCACGAGAATCACTTCAATGAACAGCTAAAACTAAAATAAAGGATGATATCACATTTTTGTGTACAATGGAGGGACAAAATTGTTGTAAAAGTGTTGTCTGTACCTGCTCAACGTATCAACATCATCTATAATATAAACAATGGTACCTGCTGAATTCACAGCCTAATCCTTTTTTAAAGTGTTTCCACCTGGGTACTTAATCAAAGAGACACCCACTAGTTGCCCGTACCACACACCCACCAGGACCAGCACAAGCAAATATCAAGCAGCACCCTGTATATCAAACTGCCTGGGGTGTGGTCACTATTACCAGCCCACTCAGTTTGCTGCCTCAGTGGGCTCAACTTGTACAACCTTGACTTTGCCTTATCCATCCACCAAGTAGAAAAATACTTGAAGGTGAAGAAAAAGTGTTGAAGTGATGGGTAAAGAGGTTTACTGTGAAGCATGACGTCAAACTGTGTTTGTTTTAAACAGAATGGTACGCTACATGTACAGCATCATGATTTGAGATAAATTTGATGAATCTCAAATCATGATGCTGTTCTTATAGTGACAAGCTTATAACAATTTAACAAACAATATTCACTGACTGGTAAACCCAGAGTATGTTTGAAGATAAATAATATTAATAGATAGATAATGATGGAAGTGGAATCAGAAATGGGCACATAGAGGGCTTACGTTCTGAAGTTTAAAAACCCACACACCCAAAGTACAATATTCAGGCGAGTCAACAAGAAATTTAACAGAAAATATTGGCAATCAAGTTGAGCAATCTCCCACCATTTAATAGGAACCTGTTACAAATAAATAGCATAAACATAATATATTTGCTGGTAACAGGGTTCTGCTGAGCAAAACTTCTCTGTGTTAAGGTTAGTTGATGGTGGAGAGCCTACAGTTGTATTACTTTACAATTGTCTTAGATGTGAAAGACAGAATACTCCAGGAGGATGCCTGGCAGTGCAAATAACATTAAGGCCCGAGTCCCTAGTGGACTTTTCTGTATACAGTGCTCACTGCTCCTGATAAATAATTACAATGATTTACGTCGTGTCCTGCTTGTTTTTACCTGGGGATCGCTCCTGCCAGGTCTTTGTTTCTAAGAAATCTCAAAAAGGAAATTCAAATAGTCTCCACAATGAAACTCAAGTAGCCTCCGTAAGTAAAATCAAATAGAGTCCAGAAGGAAACTCAAATAGTCTCAAAGAAACTCAAATAGAGTCCAGAAGGAAACTCATACAGATTCCAGAGGGAAACTCAAATAGCCTTAACAAGGGAACTCAGAAAGCCTGCAAAAGGAAAATCAATAGCCTCCGCAAGGAAACTCAAATAGTCTCCACAAGGAAACTCAAAATCTCAAATACTCTCCACAAGGAAACTCAAATAGCCTTAGTAAAGAAACTCAAATAGCCTTAATAAGGAAACTCAAAAAGCCTTCGCAAGCAAACTGAGATAGCCTCAATGGGGCGGGACCTTTTGGGAAATAAAAAGCGTAACGTGGAACAGGCTTAGGTAGTGCTTTTAAGGCTTAAAGGAGTGTTTAAGATTATGTACTACACAACATGAAGGGATCCTGAAAACTGATTAAGAATGAATGCCCTTGGCAGCACTGCAAAGCCAACATTTCTAGGGGAACTGATCGCAAAAAGTATAAGGCCATGTCTGAAACAGTGACTTCGGCTACAGCTACGGCTAGATCAGCGCGTCTGCCAGTGTTAAAGATTAGGCAGAAGCGCGCGATCTAGCCGGCCGAAGCTGTAACCGAAAATTGCTTTTCGGATATGGCCTTAAGTACCTCAAGGAACAAATGTATTTTGATTTATAAATTTGAGTAGTTAAGCAGCTGGGGTGGCAATATATTTTTTCTCTTTTTGGGGACATTCTAGTTTTCTGTTTTGTTCCCAAAGTATACACTCTTTACTGTTATTAACAAGGCAGAGAATTGTGGTGTAGCATGATGTATGAGCAGACTCTGTATGGCAAAACCTTGTAATGGTATACTTGTAACACTAGCTAGTAAATTATGAAAAAGACAGTTAACCTTTACAGTACTGACAATTGAACACTCAGTGTGTACATGTGTATATAGAAAACACTATGACAATAACTCTACACAATTAAAGTGTAATTCCTCAGTAGTTCTTCTTTTTATCTGCTCTAAAAGACAATACGTCTTCTTCCTCTCAAAACAGCTTCTTAAAGACACTGAACACTATAGGTAACTGTCAAAGACCAGTCTTCTCACTTGGTGTATTGAAACATATGCATAAAATAACAAACCCAAGAAAATTTGAGCTCAATTGGTGGTTGAAGTTGCGAGATAATAATGAAAGAAAAAACACCCTTGTCACATGAAGTTGTGTGCTTTCAGATGCTTGATTTCGTGACCTCAAGGTCTTGAAATCAAATTCGTGGAAAACTACTTCTTTCTCGAAAAACTAGTTACTTCAGAGGGAGCCATCTCTCACATTGTTCTATACTATCCACAGCTCCCAATTACTCGTTACTAAGTAAGGTTTTATGCTAATAATGTCCACTAGAGTGTTCACTGCATTTAACTTTTAAAGCGGAAAGGCACTGCCTAGGACCTGAACCTCTTTTAAAACTGATTTAAAGTAGCCTCTAACAGAGAAAGGAGGACAGGGGTTCGAATCCCATCCAAGGTGCCTGTAGGTTTTTTAAACCTGATTTGGAAAGCAATATGTATATATAGTGCTCAATACACATAAATAAAAGAAACCTTGTAGGAAACAACTAAAAGTGGAAACAACCTCCTGACAAATATTTATGTTGAAAATGCGGTCACGTGTCAACCAAATAGTGTTGAGTATAATACGACAAATGTTCAAAGATAATGTATTTGGCATAAAGACTTAAACACACAAACAAAAACTACATATCCTTTCCATACTTCACTTTCAAAAAAATGTATAACATGTTTCGGGTGAAAGAAATGAAAAAATACTTTGTAGAAATAAAATGTTACATCAAATTACAAAACAAAACTGTTTAACGGCAATCCAACAAAATCATTTAACTGTTTTAAAAAGGTGTACATCCGAACTGCTTCAGGATAAAAAATAATAATTAAAAAAACAGTTTTGGAAAAAGTAGGACGATTAAAAATCGTCTTTAAAGAAAAGTGTTATAATGGCAACGTCTTTTTGAAATGCACTTTCCCATGAAATAGAGAGAAAAGGAAATAAAGCGGATGTTACAAAAATTCTTCCCAGTGGTCCGGAGAAACTCTTGAGATACGACTCTTCAGGCATGATCACTGCTAGCTTCTAAGAAACAGGGAAGCATTACAATGATATAAATATACACAGACAAGAAGGAGGAAGGTAAAAGAAAAAAAACCTTTTCTTCTTGTTCACCGTATCTTTGGAGTTTGCAGGAACCGACTTTGTCAAGTAAATTATGAGTTGGATGACGTTATTGCCGGAGAGCAGTATGTTCAACAAGGGACTAACCCCCTTCCGACCGAGATTCAATCATAGTAGGAAAAAACACCTGTTTTCTCTATTAGATCATAAAGAGTTTTTTTTTTTCCCCACAGGAATACAAATGGACCTTGAGTTAGAGTCAGTTATATTGAAACCATAATGCTGGCCTCTCTTTGAGATAAACTCAACATAAGTTTGTCTACTTCCGGAAATGTTCAACAGGCTGGGGGTATCTGTAGCGAATCATATTGTCCTAGCTATAGAACATGTAGAAACTTATTCATTAGTTATATGCTGCTTTGTACATGTAGCAAGGCAATAAGATTTTGAGACTTTTCTTTCAAGTGGCAGACAAATTTGCTGACCTGAAATACTTTAAAAGTCTTGCATTGAAATAAAATAAAATCTTGTGGTTAATGCCAGGCTGGTCTCGGCCTTGGTTGCCCCTTCAAATGTTTCCTATTCACTTAAAGATTTTCCAATGGAAGTGCCCCTTGCAAAATGAAAATGACCTTGCCTTGTCCAAGATGAAATTCCATATCTGTTGTTCAAAGTACTTTTCAAAGTCTGGTCAGGTACAAATACTAGCATTTCTGACCTCGTTTTGTACAGGCATGATACTTCATGCATGTACTTGCGGCCCTTAGAAAAAGGTAGAACAATTTTGGGGCTGACCTACATATCATGGCATACAAGAGATTTCTCGGTTATTTCAGAAGGAAGAGTATCATGTGTACTTCTTACCATGAAAAGAGAAGAAATTTTATGTCAAAAAAAAAAATTGATAGCCGATGAATGTCATAATTAAAAGAACATATAAGGTTTGTTCAATTTTGTTGATGGTTTAGGTAGGATTCAGGCTGTTATTTTAACAAAATTGCAAGCAAAGTTTATTATGAATGTTGACAATCTTTAAAGTGAATATTCACGCGACAGTAATGAACTTCAACATGGAGAAACAATAAAAGGAGAAGTCACTTGTCATAAACTTAAATCTTGACTTGAAACTCTCCTCAATGGGTCAAAACTTGACTTGGGAAATGTCTTTCAAAGCTTGAGATTAAGTTAAGACTTTCTTAAAGACTTTCTTAAAATAAATATCGCTGGGATATCCAAATACCATGGGTATTAATTCTTTGATTTTTTAAAAATTTAAATTGTGCATTATTGAGAGTTGCAAACAGATAATTTGTTAAATACGTTGGGACAACGTAGCACAGATTTGAAACCTTGAAGTTCATCAAAGTTGGAGAGGTGTAGTATAGACATCATTGGAATCAGTGATTACATAATACCAGTCAATCACATGATCTATTGGTACCAGTTTATGAAGCTCCTATCTCTATACACAAATCTTAAGGGACTTGAAGCTCTAAGGGATCCTTCTACACAGGTCTGCTTTAAAATAAGAAAGTAAAGAAATACCTAACAAGGAGAGAAGAGGGGGGGGGGGAAGTAGACAATTTTTGCCAGCAGAGCAATAGTAAGAAGCCACCCACGCATTATTTGCAGGCAACGTTGTCTGAGGCGTAGGGCCATTCACACATGATGCACGTGTATGTGTATGTATATGAGCCGGTTGAGAATGCACACTATGGTTAATCTGTCTCCATCCATATGGTCTGTTGCCGTGGCAACCCAGGATTGCGTCATCAACTCCTGTCACATGGGTACTCTCTCCGGTCGACGAAATGGGGACAAAATGTGACAAGTCCGTTTCAGGATCGGCAAACACATGGACATATATGGAATGAATTTATGTGCTGTGAAAATGTAAAAGAGGTCTACAACGTGACATGTGACACTGTAGCATTGGGCCATGAGAATATATTGTGCACTATTAAAATATAGCTTCTTTAGGAATCTTATTGCTTTATAAATGTTATCATTTGAAGTACATTCAATTTAATTGAAAGATTCCAGATCACATTAATTCACCCTAAAGACTAAAATGGTACTACATGTAGTTCATAATTTGTTGATATCTCTTAAGAAGTGAAATGACTTTAAGGTCAACTCCTTTTTCGGAAGCTGATCAGAGCATACTGATCGAAACGTCAAGTTGAAACCAACGGTTTTCCTCAGAACCGGCCCTACTCATTTAGAGAGTATCATTACATGGTGTTACCGCAATCCTTTCTTACAAGTACTATTGATGCATATTAAAGACAGTGTACACTATTGGTAATTACTCAAAATAATTATTAGCATAAAACCTTACTTGGTAACGAGTAATGGGGAGAGGTTGATGGTATAAAACATTGTGAGAAACGGCTCCCTCTGAAGTGACGTAGTTTTCGAGAAAGAAGTCAGTTTCAACGTATTTGATTTCGAGACCTCAAGTTTAGAATTTGAGGTCTCGAAATCAAGCATGGAAGCACACAACTTCGTGTGACAATGGGTTGTTTCCTTTCATTATTATCTTGCAACTTTGACGACCGATTGAGCTCAAATTTCTACAGGTTGGTTATTTTATGTATATGTTGAGATACACCAAGTGAGAAGATTGGTCTTTGACAATTACCAATAGTGTCCACTGTCTTTAAGCACTGTACCCTCCCAGTACTTTCCCAATGCAAAATTAAAGGATCACGTTGCCTTAGATCGGTCGAGTTGGTCTTTGAAAAGCGTTCTGTAACTATTTGTTATAAAAATGCATATGAGTAGAAAGATGTTGTAAAAGTACAATACAATGATCTACACAAAATAATATGCCACGAAATTGCGTGGTTTTCTTTTTACCTCATCGACTAACACGGTTGGCCATTAATGGGAGTCAAATTTTTGACTCCCATAAAGGGCCAACCGTGTTAGTTCGCGACGTAAAAGGAAAACCGTGCATTTGTGAGTGATACTTGTGTGGATCATTATATTCTAATTTTAAAACATCTTTCTAACCATATGCGTTTCATAACAAATGGTTTCAAACGCTTTTTATAGACCAACTCGTCCGATCCAAGGCAACGTGTTCCTTTAACGTCTATTAAAAAGTAACTTTTTTCTTGATTCAATATACAAATATTTTTACAAATATTGAAATTGTATTTCAAGTTGCAAAGCTGAATATAACTATGTAACTATGCACAGTTACACAACATACTACCAAGAAAACTAAGAGAAATGTGTGCATCTGCAAAAAAGTTGATATCAATAAATTACATTGATAAATACCTGGAAACGCAAGAGTAATCTTGAGCCATGGCACTAGATTCTATGTACTGGCAACATTGGACAACCCCTAATAGTGAGTTCTTTTTACCATATATTACCTTAACATAAAAATGAGACAGGAGCAGACATTCCAGTTTTAGCAGATTTGTTTCTTTATCCCCAATGCAAACTTAACATCTATTAAATCGTTTGCAGTACCCGCAGCTAAAACATAAGATTCGAACTGCCAAAGGAATTTCCCTTGCAGGGACAATAAAGGTTTATTGTATTGTATTGTATTGTATAGCTACGGGGCAATCTCAGTGGTCTAGTTGGTATGACACTGCTCTAGAATTGCAAAGGTCGTGGGTTTGAATCCCACCAGAGTAATTGCTGTGATTTTTTTTCACAGAACTCGGGTAAGTACTGAGTAGACATGCAGTGCTAACACACATCGGTGTATATGGGTAAAAACCAAAATGAATGTTTCTGTTGTGCGTACACAGCACAGAAATACCAATTGACATTACCAATTGTCTAATTCCTGTTCATCTTTGGGGAGCTAAATTTCTAAATTATATTGTTTAAATTGTATTTCAATCATTCTTGTTGCACCTTTGTAATTTATACAAAATTTAACAGTTTATTTACTTAAGGTGTGATTCAACAGGCTAGTCTGAGCTTGTAATATGACCTTGCTCTGTGTGTTATTTCCTATAAAATCTGTATTAAAAAAAACTTTCAATAGGCCAGATTTGGCTCTCCTAGATTGCAACTGGGAACGCCAACAGCACTTAGCAATTCAACTCACTTTACCCACAGGTGACGTAGAACAGGTCAACTCTAGTGAAATGCACGTGGACAATAAACAAGCAACCACGTGCTTTGTGTTGAGCTTTGTAAAAGGGTAGACACATTACAAGGGTGAAGCTAGGGACAAGGAGAACTATAAACGATAAATTTGTTTAATTTACTTTTAAAAGGGGTTTGACCATCACAGAAATAAACGACTGCTTGAGATCGAGTGAGCAACCAAATTACAATGGGTTCCATAGTCACTTAAATACCCAAGAGAAATGCCAAACCAAAAGAAAATGTGGCAATTATACCTATGACCAAAATGCCCCCCCCCCCCACTTCACTCCTACATGTACATTGTAGCTTGTCCAAAGGTACCATGGCAACTAACCTCATGTACCAAAATGGTCCCCCTCCTCTCACAGCTACAAATAGCTTGGACTGTCGTACTATAAAAGTAGCACGATAACTCTCTAGGAGTAAAAATAGCTCCTCCAATTACAGCTACATTAAGCTTTGCTTCTAATAAGTCGTGAATGCTTGAGTTTTCAATGCCATATGTAGAGTTGAAATCTGAGATATCATTTGACTTATACTAAAAAGGAAACATCAAATGAATTAATATATGCTCGATAATGTATAGCCATTGAATATTCTCATACATCAAACTTAACTAATGCCCATACATCTAGCTGAACTGTCAAGACCAACAAAACTACCAAGTACCATGTTCAAACCCCATGGCAGATGGTCCAAGATTTTCCACTAAAAAGGGAGGGATTTTTTTTCTCAAGCAAATTCAGTCGCCCACACATGAAACTTCAACTACACCCCCAAAAGGCAAAGCTCAACCCTGTCTTAAGCCTAACCTTTATGAGCAACCAAAAGTCCAAACAACCCCATCCTAACCTTCAGCCACCTCCCCAAGTAAAAGATTACGCAGAAAATAGCCTCAGGATTTGAACAGTTTATGTAACACTCCAGTTGGTGTAACCTGTGCCCTGCAACTGTTTCATTCACTCTCTTTCTTCTTCTGTTATTGAATACACCCAAAGTTTTTCTTGGAGTGGGTGGCCGGGTCAGGCCGGTGGAAAGGCCAACTTTTAAAGTCTTTTTCTGGCCCAGGTTATCCCTTGTTCGACTAACAATAGGTGCCCTAGAATCAGTAGAAAAACAAGCCTCCATTCAGGGACAATTTCAGCTGAGCCAGGCCCCTATTTTTCTCAGGCATAATGTCAAGTAATGTCAGAGCTGTACGGTGAATTCTGTGGCGCAAAGGGTGTTGGAGGACAACTGTTGTGATCTTTGCCCCTTTTGTACCTATGAACGTTGGCCGTGTTAAACTACGCTTACATCGTTCACCACATTCTGCTAAGCACCATTGTCTATACTCAACATGGCAATAATATAAAGCCACACATGTAGTCCTGTGAGGTTTTCAATGAAGACATGCCCTCCGACATTTTGCAATAAGAAAACATGACACATGCACCGCACTGGATTGAATAGAAGCGGTTGCCAGTTGGGACGAGGTATTCATTATGTCCCTTTGATGACACTACTTAATACAGGGACAAGAAGCTCTGAATAGCACGGCGTCCAGGGTAGCCGTAACGAAACCTCCACGCCAGTGATCTGGCTATAGTTTCTCTGATCCAGGATTTAGAATTGGAGATTGCCAAGATGATGACGTTATTCTTGACAACCTTCAACAGGGCTGAATTAAACGATCCGCTAAGTAAAGTATTGGTTAGTAACAGAGGCCTTATTACAAAATCTTTGTGTCACTTGACCACCGCCCCCCCTTAAAAAAATTTTAAAAATTGAAAGAACAAAGGAAGAAAAGCTAAGAAACAATGATTAAATATTTTGAGAAAAAAGGAACAAAAACACTCCAGCAACATAAACCACAACAACACAATAGCCCAAAACTTGTTAAGACTAACAACACAATGATAACAACAAGTTTGAATACAACGACAAGGAGCAGTTGACTGCATATGTTACAAAATATTATAAAGATAGATGCCCATTGGATGGGTGCTTATAGGCTAACAATGCTGATTTGTCAATGTTTAAATATTGCAAATTGTTTTAAAATTGTGGGTGTGAAAAATTTAATTTCAGTTTTTATTAAAATTATATATATAAAAGCAACGCAAAAGAAAAAAAGAGCTGACCAAGATTGTCAATAGCATACCTGATTTATTTACAAAGTATTATTGTAAACTACTGATGTTAGAGACCTCTGATCTCGAATATCTGGTTCGGTTGGGGCATTACCGTGTTTTTCAGCTTCAAGATAATATCATTTATATTATGACGCCATACAATATTTAAAAATAAAAATTTATAGGGGATGAGTCAGTCAAAACAATTTAAAACTAATATTTTTGTATCAACATTTTTTATATTTTGAAAGGCCCCCTACATTGGCATGTAACTATATCAGTTCAGAAAACTAAATTAGAGTTAAATGGTCAAAGTCGTGGGTCGAGCAACAAACTGACGTATGGGACACCAGGGCCAAAACTGTGTTTAGAGAAAATCGCATTGACAACTAAATACTTGGTACTCTCTCAAACTTTGACTAGGATACCTTTTTGGTGGTTCACTTTTCCCGCCATGTTTCTGTTCATGCTTTGCACATTATTCTCCCATAATATTTCCTTACTGTTTACGGGGGACCTTGTGATGGCTCACCCAATGGGAAATTCATTAAGGTTCACGCTTGAACACCAGCAAGCCATTATGATTGTACCAACGACGAGACACAATCACGTCATCCGTAGCTACAGCCGCTTTCCCCTCCATAGGGGTCAATGCACTTTGGTTGCTATGACGTCAATTGCCATTAGTGAGATGGGCGAGCGACCCAATCTCTATTTGAGGTGCATTGAGGGTGCATTATGTGAGAGGCATCTACACATGAGGATGGTCTTTATCAATGAGTGCTAGCTGCTTCTATAAGGAGAATCATCCATGGCCAATAAATTAATACATTTCCCATTAAATTTCACTTCTTAAAGATGTGTGTTGGGCGGTGGCAGTCAGGCAGGGGGTAGTTAACATACCCACCATAGATAATCCAGGGTCCTTTCTCTATAGGTGATACAATATAAGCAGGTCAGGATTGCATAGAAAATTTCTGATGGCTTGACATTTAGTTCTGTAGTTATCTTTCACTCAAATCAAATCATCTGCTGATGAACAGAGAGCCCAATTTCATAAAGCTGGCTAGTATTCAAAATAGATAGTTTGCTTAGCAGAAACAAAAGCCCCGTCAAAATTCTATGTGCGTGCAGAGTTTGCTTTATAGTGAGTACATTTTTAAGCAGCATTTCCTGCTGGTCACTTCTAATAAAGAACAATCTCCTTAACAAACAAGTAAACTGTTTACATATTTTTGAATTCAGCTTACCTATATTTTTTTAACTTAAAACTGGCAGAATCAAGCCTTGTATTCTTAGGAACTCGGCCACAAACATGCCCCGACAAAACACACAGAAGAAAGCCCTGAATGTTCTTGGAAAATAAGGTACCTTGATAAGAAATGGAAACAGAGATGCTTACCAGCCCCTGGTTATAAACACTGTGTTTCTTACTACACATAAACATGGGACGAGCAATTGTTCACACTGCCAGCTCAATCCTCCAAAGTATCTCCAAAAAGGTCATGCTTGGTTTGAAAAAAGAGACAGGCCGAAAAACAAGGAGCTGGAAAATTTCAATAATAACAAACGAGGGATTGCCTATTGATGTAGTGCCTGGCTGCTATTGTTATGAAAGATGTACATAATGAGTCTAGCATAGAGAAGTAGCTGTTATTAAGGGTGAATTTTAAATGCCACTATGAGGTGGTATGGCAAACTTTAAAGACTGTGTGATTACCACAGGGTAGATCAACAAGAGGGAAAACAGTGTGTCCCCCCCCCCCCTCAGCTCAATCACTTGGGGAGGGAGGGTGAAGAGTGTTTTTCTGTATTGGATATACATCATAACAGCAAAGCATGACGTATTGTACTTTACACTATTTGTGTGATTAGAATTCTGAGGGAACATTGTACATTTTTTGTATGGGATTGATGGTCCTGTGATGCATGCAGGCTTCTGCATGTGCCTAGTGTACAACTCTATGAAGTTTGTCGACCAATGTACGCATGCATGAATGTAACTTGCATGTTTGATTGGAAGGGCTAACTATCTGAGACAGTATCAATACTGTCTTGTCTTGAATATCAGTATTGAATTATAATCAAACATTCTAACCCTCCTGTTTCTCTAAGGAAGAAAACTTTTATTAAATCATCTAGATTCTAAGAAATGTATCATAGGCTAACAGGGGTGGTACACCGTTGATTTTTAGGAAAGTACATGTACATTCATTCCAGAATAGTTTCCAGGAATTCTGTCATAAAGGGATTGTGCCTGTCTGTAATTGGCTTCTTGAAATAGTGTTCATTCCTTCAGTTTCAAAGAAACATATATAAATAAATTGTGTAAAATGTCACTGGAAAAAAATCCATATATATACATGCTCTGTTATATTTCTCTAGCGTCAACTTAAATTAAAGTGAATTCTAGCACATGATCTCAAACTGTACCACCATCTCAGAATGGTCATTCAAGTTAGGAAGTTAGATCACTTTAGTCTGTCTAACCATCCCAAATCACGAACTGATTTTGATGTGTTGTGAGAGACACTAGCCTGAACACCTGACGCCAAACTTCTAATGAACAAGGCCAGAGAGTGGCCTCTAGCCTTCGTCAGTCCCTGTCCATATTCACCTTTCACCTACATTCATTTCACATTTAGATAAGTAGTCAAATCCTAAATACCAACATAACATGCATGTACAACTATGCCTTATACACATGTGGACTCTGCATGCAGACAACCGAAAGTACATTACGTGTAAGCTTTCCATATCTGTGTCCTGATTGGTCTGAGGTGATGTTTGTCAGCTGCACACACATCACCTTAGACCAATCAAAACACAGATATGGATTGCTTACCTCACTGCACGTTTATCCAATGGATATTGTGTCCAATGAAATCACTGGTCCTGAAAAGCAAGTACCTGTCTTTATCCTTGCAGATAAAGACAAGGGAGTAGTAAAACTAAGCAGCATTTTTTCACAAGAGGGCCCCCTTTGTGTCCACCATAAAAATAGTAGGTAGTTGGTATGTTTGACATATCTCTTACAGTATTGAGTATATTGTGTATTAAGTAATCAGCAGAGGGAAAACCAGAGTAACCCACAATGCCCATGTATTGAATCTGTAGTCGGCTCTTATTGTTCGATCGGACAGAGAAGTTGATGTCCACATTCTTGAAGGGAACATCACGGCCATAAAGCAAAAGGGTCATTTCAAAAGGCAAAGTTAACAGGGTCATTTTCTGTGGGCAAAAAGGCCAAGGCCAAGACCAGGGCCCAATTTCATGGCTCTGCTTACCGCCGAATTCTGCGCTTATGATCACAATTCCCCGCTTACGTGCAAGCACCGAATTTCTGCGCTAGCCTTGTAAGCCTAGAATGCCTAGTAACGGGGAGTACGCATGCGCAGAAGCCCAAATTCGCCGCTAACCTGTGAAATACGCTTGCCTTAAGCACATAATTCCCTGCTTTCGTAAGCGCCGATTCTGTGCTTACAGTAAGCAGAGCCATGAAATTGGGCCCTGGGCAACAACAGATGAGGGGTGATGGCCTCTGTGTAACAGAGTCATATTACAGAATCTTTAGAACTTGTTAAGAGGAGAAAACTGGCGAGGCTCTATTTATATTAGTCAAAATGCAATGTAAAGATGCCAAAAGCACTGTAGGTAATAGCTACCACCAAAGTGCACTACACAGTCTTTGAACATGTTGCAACAAACTGCACCTATTGAGTTGAGAGTGTGCTCATTAGTAAGAACACTTTAGGTGTTTAATCATGTGTACAATATGAAGTGGGCATGCAAACATCTCACTAAGGTGTTAATGTTTTTAGTGTTTATTTTGAGAGCCTCTTGATCTAGTTGGTTTGATGTCTCAATCAATTGGAAGACTAAAGTTCAAGATACTGACTGAAAACATTTAGTTTGGCCACTCCCTATTCCTTGTTGCCGCTTCCTTGCCCTCCCCCAACCAATCAAAAAAGAAAAGAAAAAGAAAAAAGGGCTGTGCAATGAATGCAATACAACAGAACAAGCCGTGGGTTAATGTGGCAAAGTGACTAAGCATTCAGCCCAATATTACTGCCTTTCGAAAATCACAAGGATAGAAAATACTGAATGGTTAGAGCAAAATAAGGTAAATTTTTCTTGCTGTGCTTTTACCCAAAATCCCAAAAGGGACGCCCAATGTTACCTCAGAAATAAACCTGAAACTGACATCTTGGACTTCACACAGAAAATATATCTGAAGGTTATGGCCCCAGGTTAGTAATAGAAATAGAGTTTTAAAATTCTCCAATAATTGCCACTACCCTTGATGTAAGACACAAGAATACTCTGTATGTAAATGTTTTCATCAAAGCCGAAAGTCGCTCGTGTGAAGTGTTAATTACTAATCAAGTTCCTAGATCAATGTTTGACTTCAACTCTTTCTGACGTAGATAGGAATTCCCCTGCTGCCCACTCACTGTACAGCTATTGCATTTTTTCCAATGGAATAGTAAGTTGAGCGAGTGAATTGAAGCTGGATTGAAAAGGGGGGCATTGGGAGGTCATCTGGATGAGACGGGGCAGTTGGCTTGCCCCGGCAGCCTGTAGCCAACCAGCCCCAGCCCACCAGTGGATCCAGCAGACACCATTCCTATTTATATTGCTCCGATGTAAATCACTGGTAAATTGGCCCAGGGATGACGTTATTAAGGTACTAATTGGGTGTGTGCTCCACGGGTTGGAGACTGCTTGCTGGGGAAGAAATGCATTTTGTCCCGCCCTGTTACAAGATGATGCTACTCTGCTAATGGGTTACTGATTTAAATAGGATTGGTAAAGATCAGTTTAAGGGTCAGAGAGAGGGCAGAATATGGCGCAAAAAAACTTAATTTCATTGTCACTCCCTTAAAAAATCCTACACAACAAAACCAGAAACCAAAGATGGTACTTAAATAATGAAAGAGTTATAATCAAAGTAGAACTAGTGCAATAAAAAGGAATGAAACTTAAAACAGAAATTAGTAATCTTGGCAAAAGTATTTTGGGCATAGAATCATGGAATCCTACCCAACAAAACCAGAAAACCAAAGATAGTAACTAAACAGAGAAAGAAATGTAAGAGTTATGATCAAAGCAGAATTAGTGCAATAAAAAGTAATGAAACTTGCAACAGAAACCAGTAATCTTGGCAAAAAAGTTAAGTTTTGGGGCATTACACACTTCTACTACTTCTTGTCTTCTCCAATACCCTATTAACAACCAAATTCTTTATACTGATCACCTACCATGTATATAGATTTGATGCACGGATCCCATAGGCTTACCAGCTCTAAAAACAATGTTGTCTCAGCAATAATTTTTTACATTTCATTCTGTCAAATAAAAATATTCAACACTCAAGAGGACCCATCGCTTATACTTGAACTTCCCAACCTTGTGATATTTTCCCTCGCCAAAAAAAGGAGAGAAAATAAATAAATAAATAAATAAATACAAATTCAAAACCCCTTAAATTCAAACAAAGAAATGAAGAATCAAATTCAAAAAGTATTTGACTCAAGATTCAGAGTAAATTGGATGAATTCTCAAGGGCTGATCATATGACGTCACAAAGCAAGCAATACTGACTGTGATGACGTACATATTCAGCAGCAATAAAGACTAGAGGTACACACTGTAGTTCTCTTTTCTAATCAAATTGGGCATCATTTTGGAGAGTTGTTACAACTCCTTGTTGAATGGGTGACTATTAACCTCAAGCCATGCAGGCCATAGTGAACACTAACTGACCATTTAATGAGATAGAGAACGTGTAAGCATGCTGTACTATTGATAAGCAACGAGGGCCCCATCACCCGTAGTCTATCCTTTTACAGCGGGGGGTGGGGGGGGGGTGACTACAATTATACATGTACATGTAAGATGAGCGGCCAACATGGGCCAAGGTGGCAGCAGTGTAAACAACCTTTTTACTGAATCAAAATATTTGTATAGAAATTGTAAGCTAATAATATTTACTTCACTATCAGAAGAGAGGGGCCTATAGCACCCATTTACGTAGTGCCCCTCCGTTTACACTGGATAACAGACAGGGCACTTTTAGGCTTACATAAATTTGCCCAAAATGGAGAGCCATAATGTATAATATTGAGTTTCCTTAAACCAAATTAATAAAAGGCAATATATATGTAATGTTGACCAGCAACTTCTGATTTAAACAGAGAGAGGGCAATATAATATAACCAGCAAAGAGTGCACTAGGCTAGGGACAGCACTTTCCCTAAATAGTCAATACTAAAAATTTACCATAGTTTTAAAAAGGATTTACATTGGTAACTGACTGTGTCATAAGTCATTATGACATATTTATGGAGCTGTGGTCTAGTGGTAAGACATCTGCTCTAATGCAAAGGTTGGGGTTTGAATCCCACCTGAGTAATTTGCCTGTGGATTTTGTTTCACACAACTTGGGAATGTACCGAGTATACAGTGTTTCATACATGTACACATCGATGTAAAGGTAAAAACCAAATTAGACAATATTTCACTGTAACCATGGGAAATATTTCCACCTCCTTGTGTAACAAACAACATAACGAATAACGGAATAGAGGGAGGGGAGGCAGGGGGTCATGATGGCAGTTAGGAGGGGTATTAGAGGACAGGGGTATACATGGTTCTTACTCTAGTCACACTCAGTTGAACTTGAACCCTGACCCTTTCATTTAAACATTAAAGTTTACCCCAAGGTACTGCTCTAGCAATGTCAATTGCTGTAACATACATAGTTCATGTTCTTTGGTATTTTGGGGTTGTGTTTTGGTTTGGTTATTGGCATATTCACTCATTACTCTACTAAGCAATACACTAACTAAACCATGATTCAAGAATGAATATAAATGGTTTGTGTGACAACAGTCAAGTCAGCCTGCCAATCCAAAAATTAACGAACTTGACCGTCAAGCTGATACCAATCATACATCCTCCCTTTAAATAATGTCACCATAACTAGGCCAGACACCAAACCGTGATTTTCAGTTTTCCAATTTGAGGGAAGGGTGGCAGAGACGCAACTGATTGCAGCTGGTTTAAAATAACCCTGGACTAATCAACTGCTGAGTAGTCCCACAGAGAGGCACGTGCCTTCAATGATTCCACTTATCCTGAGGGATGGTGCTGCTTTAGCAATGAGCAATGTGTAACAGAACAAAGACAATGTTACATCGAATTGTGATTTGGGCCTTTTTTATTTAGATATTCATTCCACACTTGAATATGTTTAAAGGCGCTGTACATGTTTGGTAATTGTCAAAGACCAGTTTTCTCAATTGGTGTATTCCATCATAAGCATAAAATAACAAGCCTGTGAAAATTTGGGCTCAATTGGTCATCGTAGTTGCGAGAAAATGATGGGGGGGGGGAACACCCTTTTTATGAATTTGTGTGCTTTCACATAGGATAAAAGACTTCTAGCTAGAAGTCTTTTAATATTTTAGTGAGAAATTACCTCTTTCTCAAAAACTATGTTACTTCACAGGAAGTCGTTTCCCACAATGTTTTATACTATTAACAGCTCTCCATTGCTTGTTATCAAGTCAGTTTTTAAGTTAATATTTGTTTTGAGTAATTACCAAACGTGTACCTTCCCTTTAAAGGCAAAGTATACCTTTGGTTTTTGGAACCGTTCGATTGTTTTTAATCCTATAGAAATGTAGATACATGTGTATACATGTATACAAGAAAACTAACTAAATTTCATTCTGAAAGGTGGAAGCATTTTTGCGATATCGCTGAAAATCTGAGGTAATTATGTCCGCTTAGGAAGAATAATCCATACATGTGGACCCAGAAAACACAATTTGAGAAACAATTCATGCAAAAACACTTCTCATATTGAAATCTGTTTGAATCTTTTCTCTGTAAAACTACATTCCTTTTGAGGGAATTGCCTCTCAAAATGTTATACATTATTAGCAGCTGCATTGCTTCTTTATCAAGTCAGCTTTTAAGGTCATTACTTTTTAGAGTAATTATCAAAAGTAAATCCCCCTTTAACATTGTGCAATTAAAACAGTCTGTAAATGTCAAAGGCAGCTAAATTCTATTTTGAACTAGATATTAAAAGGTAAACTGTTTTTTAAATAGTTACACATTTTTAACAGTTAACAGTTTTGAATAGCTATAGTTCTTGAATCAAAGTTTTGATTACGATCCTAATATGATATGGAAAGGTTTACGGTAACAAACCGTAAACCTTTCATATCGTATTTCCACCATGTAAGGTTTCAAATCCTACTGATCTTGATGTGGGTAATTTTGATTGGATTCAATGGGTCTGAATAGTAGTTAACCTCAGTTTTTGAAACCTTAAAGAAAGATGGGAACAGGAACTCAATGCATAAAGCTTTGAACAGGAATTTAATCTGCAAAGCGAGATCAGCAAGAAACCAGCCAAAAACAATACACAATACTGTATGTGGTGAGCTGGCAGGTAACCTCATTCTGCTAAGCAATTTGAGTCCAAGCCGCTAGATTTAAATGCATTTACTATACTGTACTAATAAGGTGCAGTAAGCTCTGATAGAGCCATTGCAATCTTTAGAAAGAAGTACTTTATTCCATCAGAAATTCTTCATTGTGTTTACTAACATGTACTCGACACGCAGGACGCATGCCAAGTAACACTAAATGAAAGAATTGACATGAACTGCACGTACACAAGAATCACAAGAATAGCCTCAAAAGTCTTAGACAAAGTTATTGGGAAAGCTCTTTCCATTTGATACAACCCAAACATATTGAAGACAAATTTGGCGATTCAATCAGATATCGGTGCAGTTTGGTCTCCAAGCAGCCGGTCACTTTCTATACCGTAATGCTTCTACTCAAGAGTCCTTATAAAACCACTCCACAAAGTCGGTCCGAGTATCAGACCTTTGTGGCCCCTCTGTCAGATCATCCGCAATTCGCTTCGCCTTTGTACGACTCGGGTGTTACGCAAGGGGCCTTGACGTTTAAGACTTTCTTCGAAATCCTGACGGCACTGCTCTCTCAGGCAGGCATGGTTAAACAATGACGTATTTTTAGCATGTGCTCGATGAGCCGTAGCCTAGTCAATGGGCAGCCATCTTGAGGACGAGGAGGGTTGTGATTCTGGGAAGGAGCATTGCTATGGCAACCAAGGGATGTTTGAGGGATGAAATGTTGTTAAAGAGACTTTCGAGAGAGTAAAGTGTATTCAGAGATGTTAAATTCAACTGGTCATCAAGACAAAGGAACAACGTCACAAATGAAACAGGAAACCAGATAAAATATGACAGTGCGTAAAGGATTGGAATTTACTGTTTGAAATGTAAATTATTGATTTTTATTTTATTCTGAGAGCTTACTTGGTAAAAAAGTCGGCATTAACTTCACTTATTATCACGTGATATACTTTTGTCTGCCACAACTGTAAAATAACCCGCTAGTTCTTAAGTTAGAATTAAGTTTATAAAAACGGTAAAATAAAACATTTTATCATTTGTTGCTGTTTCCTTGAACTTCAAGAAAACTCAACATATCAATGGAAACATGTTTTGTAGGCACCTTTTAAATGAAATTCATTTTGCAAGTTATTAATTTCCTTCTTGAAAAGTAAATGAAAACCAGAGAATAGGAATGAATAAACTCTTTCAAAACCAATAATGTTCCACACTTCACATGTTTTTCACAGGACTCGGGAAAGTACTGAGTATACAGTGCTAACACACATGGTGTATGGGTAAAAACCAAAATTAATATACTTCACATGTTTCTTGAGTAATGGAGAACAGATTCTTCTAAAAATCCATGCTATTGATGTAGAGATCTTAATTTTCAAAGTTGTTAATGAGATTAACAAAAGATTCAATTCCAAATGACCCCTTGTTGATAACACTGTCATTTTTTTTTCTTCACCTGAGGCCATTCCAATTAATAAATGTTGGGTCAACTCAATAGAGGGCGCCGTCCAATCTGTTGAGTTTTATTTTCTGATGGTTCACACCTGTGATGCAATGTGGAAGTTGCTGCAATTTGTCTGTGGTTTCTAGGGACTTTAATATTGTGTCGAAGGATATAAAATATTTCAATATTGGTTTGGAAGGGAGGTGTGACCTAGTGGGAACAAGAATGTTAACAAGCTGTGATTGACAATACTTGGTGTTTACATGTTTCTTGCTCAATATTGTGGGTCTATGGTTACCACCCTTTCCTTTAACCCTAAAAGAAAAATAATTTAATAAAAAGTTTTTTGAAGAAAGCAGTTCCCATCTCTTATATTATAACAAAATGCAAAGAAAATCTTGGTTGTTGTCTCCCCACATCTTTGTTTCATTATTTTCAGTGACTGCTTCACCCACTTTCACTGATATCTTGCTTTTGCTTCTGGGATTCACCTTTGATAAATAACACTTGAAAGTAAAGGTTAATTTGTAATAATAATAATAATAATAATAATAATAATAATAATAATAATAATAATGGCTTCTTATATAGTGCTCATATTGGTCATAGTGATGCTCAAAGCATTTCAACATTCAGTATTTTCCTGCAAGGTATTGTGGAGCTACACTTTTGAAGTATAAGACATTCCTTTAGATACATTAGAACCATGTAAAGGTTTACAAGGTGCTGTGGGGCAATATGCAGCCAATTAAACCAGGAACACCTTACGACAATTAGTGCACTAGGTTCTTTTACAAGCTTAAAGGAACACGTTGCCTTGGATTGGTCGAGTTGGTCTTTGAAAAGCGTCTGTAACCGTTTTTTTATAAACTGCATATGGGTAGAAAGATGTTGCAAAAGTATATTTAAAACATATTTCCAACCATATGCATTATATACAAAACGGTTACAAACGCTTTTGTTTTGACCAACTCGTCCGATCCAAGGCAACGTGTTCCTTTAATACGACAGGACCGACAGATTTATGCCAATAGGAGGGATGAAACAATGGCTAAGTGTCTTGCTTAAGACACAAGTGTTGCAATCGGGACTCAAACCCACACTCTGCTGATCAGAAACACTAGAGCTTGGTGCTCTCATCCGCTCAGCCACAAAAAAACACCAGAGTTTATGTATGATATGTTTTGTGAATGATTGAATGAAAGCTGAGTGTTCCGGGGGACAATGTTTACGGTCAGGGCCAATTGGTTGTGGTAGTATGTTTATGCAAACTCAGTTTTGAGAAAAAAATGAATCAAATTGTTTTTATTAAATACATTTAAACAGAGTGTACTGATGTTAAATAATACAATTGCAGTTTTGAATTTAAAGACCAACAGTTATGTTATCCATTACAAAAATAAATAGATTCCATTTGACATTTCAATGCCATTTAAGGAGTGAAATCAACAAAGTGTGGATTGAGACTCAACTACTGTACGTGTAGGCTACATTGTACATGTTACACCAGTATTGGTTTCATTTGTGTTATATTTAATTTTCATTCAGTCATTTCTCATGGGTGTTGTTTCCAAATCATCTGATTTTATTCTTACTTTCTTACACATCTTATATCAGAAATCCATTTCAACACCATTTATGGACTCAAACCAAACAAAGATTTAAACTATTCCAAACCATGACCACGAAACATCGGAGTATGATCTTCCTGTTTCGCAATTCGCCCAATCTGACAGCGTCTTGATCGAACACTACATCTGCAGCCCAATCCAAGATAGCAGTGACGCAATGCTCAAGTTAGTTTGTCATAACATATGTATGATTTAATTGCTACATGTCCAGGTGAGACTAGGCATAGTTGGTGAACCCGAGGAGACCAAACTTAATCACAAACCAATTTCTACTTTCACTTTGAAGACTATTATAGTACAAGACTAACCAGTCAAATATTGAGACCACAACATACATCAGCAGGGCTCAAATTTAAGGGAAAAATCTACAAGACCACAGGGCTTACAGTTTTTACTAGACCAGCTTTTATTTTTCAAGACCGGAATGTAATGAGACAGAACTTTCTACACAGTGTAAAATGTACATGATATAAACTATTTTAATATAAACAGGCATTAAAGGCTGTGGACACTATTGGTAGTTTTTAAAGACCAGTCTTCTCACTTGCTGTATCTTAACATTTGCATAAAATAACAAACCTGTGAAAATTTGAGCTTAATCGGTCATCGAAGTTGCGAGATATTAATGAAAGAAAAACCAAAACACCCTTGTCGCGCCATGGTCACACAAAGTTGTGTGCTTTCAGATGCTTGATTTCGAGACCTCAAATTCTAAATCTGAGGTCTCAAAATCAAACTCTTGAAAAATTACTTCTTTCTCTAAACACTACGTTGTTTTATACTACCAACCTCTCCCCATGACTTGTAACCAAGTAAGGTTTTATGAATATCTCATTAATGTGGTCTTAATAAATTAAGTAAATGTTTTAACAATATACATATAAATAAAAACAAAACAAATAATATATAGATTTTTTTCCAATTATACTATAATAATAATTATATTATAATTGAAAGATATTTACCATGCTCAAAGGCAACATTGCACATAATTTTCTTATTTATTGTTACACAGTGAAGTACTTTGGTCAATGAAAAACACAAGACCACCAGACTTTGCTAGCCCAAGGCTAAAATCACTGGCCTCCTGCCTGTGTTCCAGTGTTAAATTTGAGCCCTGCATCAATATTTTAAGCCTTGATGGCAAAACCTATCATGTAAATAATGCCACTGTGTGTGACCTCTAAGAAACTCTTAGAGAAAAAAATGGGAAAAGGTTTTTCTGTCAGTAATGAGGAAAAAGCACAGTTCTAAAAGTAGAAACGAAATATGTCATTTGGTATAAACAAACACTGTTCTTGTATACTAGAGATGTTTGAACATATTGCTTCATGGATGAACTTCTGTTCACATTTGAAAAAATGCTTCTCACTACGCAAAGGTCCTGGAAAGAGTGATGAAATCATGACTCATAATTTCATATTTTAATATCAGTTAGTATATTTTGTTAATATGTGATTAAAAAAAAAAAACTAATGAACGAACCACACCTCAAGAAATTCCAAGCCCAAAACATTTGAAATGAGATTTGAAGAAAATTTTGTTATGCAAAGTTGTGTTACAGAAGCCACTATGAGCAGTTTATCACAAATGGCCCTCCCTCTTAGAGGAGTGCTCAGCTGGTTACCAAAATCTCACCCATGATGGTATTCATTATAGTTACGAAAGAGGAAACATGGATGATAGGGAACCAGTAGAATTAAGAATTCAGTCAATAGTTAGGATTATTGAATGCATGAGACCTTTGTGTATGAAAGGAACATTTCCTGCCATAAATATGGGAAACGGTTGTGCAAAAAAACTGGACAAAACCAAGAAATGTAAAGAAACATGTTGGGTATCTCTACGTCTGAGTCATCTGTCATCACATTCAAAGTAAGCAATAACTGAATTACAATAAACAAGGTTCCAGCCTCACAACTGTCTATTTCACTGACCAACTCTTAAATAAATTATTTGAAGTTTGCGTGTATGCCAAACAATGTCGTACATTATTTCAGATGGGGCACATGTTGTTTGAGTTCAACCATGGGCTATGGAACTAGCAGGGAGCACACATCTTGTATCCTGCAGATAACTGTGTTAGCTTCTGTTACATCAATCGATCCATGTACAGCACTTTACAATTACTCTTGGTGTTTTCCTAACATTGTGTACAGTTGCAGAGGTTGTAATCCTCCCCTTAGGTTTGGCAGTTCAGTTCCCCCCTTAGTTAAAAAAAGTACAGACATTGGAACAGCTGATGGGTTAGGGAACAGGCCACCAGCAGGGGGGCAGACCTTTTGAAAGGGGTGTCATATTTGGGCAGCTGCTGGACCTCCGACTGGCTAAGAAACTGACCCCTGTTTTTGCCGAGATGGGGCACCCATCCTCCCCTTCTTACATGATACTGGTCATGCGATCATTATGACATTTATTATTATGATAAGGCTTAGCATGAAAGTACAGGTGTACATGGTGCAACTGGACATCTTGCCATGTTGGAATAGGTCAACTTTATTTCAATGGAGAGGACAATGTTCTACATCCAAAAGTTTCAAGAAGTGGGTTACAAAACCAAATTGGTAAAAATGTCATTACTTTATGTTCAATATAAATAAATAAAAAATTGTTTAAACCCCCGTATAACGAGAACCCCAAAACACAAAAAGTTAAGGCTGCTTTTTTTCACTAAAGTATTGTTTTTCCTGAACATCTTCACTGTTAAACCACATGTCAAGAAAAACAACACTTCAGTGAAATCTAAAACCTTTACAAACTCCAGTCCAAAAGTTACCCATCGGCTAACACTATAGTTCAAGCATTACCACATGTTTGTGCACATGTATGACCAAATTCTTCACATTTTAGGCCTTGTTTTTAAAACATGTTTCTTAAACAGGTCACTGTTGGTAAAAGAAAAAAGCAACAATGCCAGCCATCCCGCTGGGAAAGTCCCCGCTGCAATCAGTTTACTGATTTTCACTAAACTGTCAGCTTAAAGGGAAGGCACATGATTGAAACGAAAAAGAAAAAAACAAAATTTAACAATAATTATAAATCTGAAACATTTTTTCTAAAAAAATTGATATTAGAATGACCAGTTGTCTGGAGAAGTCTTTCCCTTTTAAATACCATAAGAGAGAGAAACCCCCCCCCAACCAATTTGTTTATATATTAAGTTTAAGGTTGTTAATAGTTAACAAAATATTTACATATTATTAGGGCAGTTGGGTTGGCATTTTATAGTGTTTTCTTTCTTCGTCTTCCACCTCTCTGACCCTGATTTGAATCCTGGCAGTGACACTTTGGGAATTGGGTTTTCATTCCCTACATGATTTTTCTTTGAAATAAGTCTCTGGGGTTTTCCTCCTGCATTTGAAATTAAAACATCCTTCCTTGTCTTCTCTATCATGAGGTTCTTGGCTAGTGTAGAGATTAATGTCACTTTTCCGAGAATCCTTTGCCTCACAAATAAATAAAGTAAATAATTAGAGAAATAACATTGTCAAAACCATGAATCATTGTTGCATTGTAACATGTTTTCTTGCACAGGTTGATTGTGAAGTATTTATTGATAATACGTAGATCCAATTGAATGTACTCTTTCAAGAACCAATGATACGCAATACCCGAGACGTTGTACAAAGTGTGTGGGGTGATTGGCCTCTAGAGCAAGGACACTTTAACTGCATGTTGATGGAGATTATATTTAGAACAATTCAGAAGTTAAGACCAATTCATAAGTTATTTTGATGGATCACATCGTGAGCAAACAAGAATAACACAATTGTGGTTTACAAAAAGGTTAAAAGATACCATTTTTTGTCTTGTTTTAAAGTACATTGTAGCTTATTGGAAAAGTATACCTTTGGTTTTTTGGAACCATTTTAAACAATAAAATTAACCTGGAAAATTTGCATATTTTAAAAGGTGGCAGCTTTTTTTTCAAAATCTGAAGCAGTATGAAGGAGGAATAATCCGTACTTGGAAATACACAATACAGAATTGTTTTTTAGATTGAAATGTTTTTGAATCTTTCTCTCTCTAAAAACCACATTTTTTTGAAGGGAATTGTTTCTCAAAATGTTAACAGCTGCAGTGCTTCTAAGGTTTTGATTCCTATAGGGCATTGGTGAATGGATTACAGTTAACAATCTTTGTAGCTTCTTATAGCAGCATATTGCGTCACAGCACCTTGTATGTACCATTACATTAGTTCTAATAACTCAAACTTCGTCCCACTCATCTTGCAATAAATACCTGCCGCTCTGTATCCTTTGGAAAAAGGCACGTTATAAATACGGTTATTAGGTGTTCGGGCCAACAGCCCGGAACACCTCTTATTTTTGTTCGGTTTTTTTTTTTTATTGATACTTCTTCTTCTTCTTCTTCTTCTTCTTCTGTACGTCCCTTGTCCCCCTACAAAAACATCTTTCCAAACATCGTATGAACTTGAAACTTCACACATAGTTAGATATTTATTAGGAGAAGAAACCGTGTGAGTTATGTCATGATGACGTCATCAATTCTTGAGTTATGAATATTCAAAGTTTATTAATTCAAAAAATCATAACTTTTGATCTACATGAGGGATTCTTACAATCGAAACATCATCGGAATTGTTATTGAAAACTCCGTAAATGCCCCACAGACATGACCACATTTCGTTGTTTCTTCTGGCTCAAAAAAGAGGTTGAAAATTTCAAAATTCACGTCTAAAGAACAGAACGTAAATCCCCATTGGTATGTGCATTAAACATTGCACGTAGGCATACACACAACGTGTAGTGTATTAGCGGTGCAGCAGAGTCACGCTCCAGTGATTATCCATAGAGCGCGAAAAAGCTTCATGAAGAATAGTCTTCGTTCAAGGCGGTTAAAACATACATGCCCATTACAATCTTTTCTACAGTAGTCAATATTTCCTAAGTTCATAAATTATTTTCTAAACTACATAAGCTATTTTGACAATCTATACATCATATGAAAAGGCTTTACGTACTTTACAGAAATGGATATGTTGGTGAAATTTCGTTGACCTTTTGACCTGTTTAAACCAGAAGTGACTGTGAAATGATTTGAAAGGGCGTTGTTTATTGCCTTTTAGGTTGAAATCATGGAGGAATAAACAAATACATCCTTTGATGCTTTACCATCACAGCATACAAGTCTGGCAAAGGTCTGGTTTAAAACAAATATTACCGACGACGTCACCAAACATCTTTTACTAGAGTAATCATGTTGTTTTGACAGTTTTTGCAATTTGAATAATTTATTACAAATCTTGAGATCAAAGCAAGGTGTAATATTTGTTTTTTAATCCAGGCTTTTACTCCCGGAAACCGAACACCTTGAGTTTGTTCACAAACTCTCAATCTCTAGTTATTGTTGTTATTATTACATGTATATATCTATTTACCTGCTTCAAAATATCATCTATTATTAAATTGTGTGAAAAGTATTCTTGACCAACATTGAAGGCAACAAAAGGTTTTTCGTCGCTTCTTTTGTGACTCATAATGTAACATAAATTCCGGCACTACCAACTGGAATTTGAAAAATTCATGCTAAAAAATAGTTTCACTATAAAGTTAACTTGAAACTTTTAGCAAATTTTTACAAATTGAAGAGTTTAATCAGAATTATATAAGTGTGACCATGGCATTTACTAGGGAGAGTGTATTTTTGTGTGTGGATCTTATAACCTAAAATAATATCAAGGATAAAATTGATATAAATTAAAGCAACAGAGACTTCAATCAAGGTGTGACGATAACAATCTGATTAACACTGACCAAGGTGGCCAAGGCCAAACCAACAAATATTTTCATCAAACAGAGCACTGGGGACAGTTCTCTAATGATACGGTCATCTGGTAGTCTGGCCACTTGGATAATACAACTTGACATAGGGTCAGCCACAGGAAACCAAGAAGTTGATAACAACCAGCACAAACCCCAGGAACAAGAGTTGACCAGTGTGTGCCCTGTCAGCTTGCCTTAAGGTTGGGTTCATGGTAGCAGTATGTGCCAGCTCATAGCCCCAAAAGAGAAAGACAAGTTAGCATGCTGAGGAGAGAGAATTACAAACATGCTTCTGCCGCTTCAAATGACATACCAGCCATACCTAGCCTGCCACAAATGCCAGCACATGGCAGGCCGACTCCCTATCTTGCTGGAGAAATAGAATCTTAGCAATCTGCACAGTATCAATTTGAGTATACAACCCACTTTCATAAAGGTGTAAAGCAGAAAATTGTACAAAGCAAACTTAAACAATATTACTTGGTAATTTGGCTGAGTGTGCATCAACGCTAAATTTGACAAATTTTAAGCCAATTACTTGTTAGTGATACATGTAGGCAAGCAATGCTTAACACAGCAAAACCACCTATACTGTTTTTTTACAGCAATTTTTCCAGTTCTATGGATATCAACTCCATCAATCATGCATCCAGTCAATCTGCGATGCCTAAATATACTCACAAGTTTCTCAATATAATCATTTCATATTTTATATCGAAAAAATCACTTCAGCCAGCGTGTTAGAAACTATTCCCACTAATAAACTGCTTTCTGTAAAAAGTCTAATCATCGATTAAAATTGTTGCATGGCAAGTAACTTTGTCAGCACAAAACTTTAACTAAAAAAGAATTGCTTTTAAAAACTTCACACAGAACTTGATAAATTATGCATTAAAAAGTAAAGTTTTTCTTCATGTTTTCAGAGTGTGGTAGCAACCACTTGAATGGACATGTAAAAACAGGACTTTCAGTTTTAAAAAACCAAAGTCCAGTCAAACTTTAACACCAATAACTTAGGGGGCCTCATTATGATGTCATCACAACAAAGATGAAACATCCTCAACCTAATGTCTCCAAGGACAATCCTCATGAACGGCCAATCAGCAAACACCTTAAAAAGCTAGCTGCAGACCTCTCCAGCTCATTGACCAATCGGGCATCTTCTTATATATAGAACCCGAAACCCTGTGCCAGGCACGTGCCATGAATTAGCCTCCTGCCAATAGGCAAGGCCAGTTTCCGCTGAACTAAGTTTCACTGGTTATCTGAGAACATTATTGGGTGAACAAGTTCAGCAAGACTTGATTGTAATTCATCTTGACGATACCCACCGCGGGACGGTCAAATAAAAAAAAAGGAGGGAAAGCTTAAAATCGGGAAGCAGACGACAGCATGGAGCACACGTGGGTTGGCTCTTTATTTCTCCAGTCAAGCCATCTGGTCAGGAGAAGACTTAGGCATTGTTTTAATCACAACTTACACTTAGGTTGATCATCTTCAATCATTCCCAAGCTTAAACTTTAATACTGTATGGTGGATTCTGAATCAGGATGTGTGAAGGCTTGGATGGAATGAGCAAGCAGCCTCGGAATTTGATGGGTAAGAGTTGAGTTTTGAATTTTGTGTGGCGCTTCTCTCTTTATTCATAAAAATTGCATAGTGTTATTGTAATGGTTTTATTCTTCAAAAACATATCAAAAACATCTGCTTTGATATGGTAGCAAAACATAGATCTGTGGTTAATACAACCCTTGTATTACATGTATTGCAGTTTTGTTTTGAAAAAGTCTGATTTGCTGATTTAATAGCAAAGTTCACATTTTGCAATTTAAGTTCAGTGACTGCTTCTCTTTGAAACTCATGTGGGGACTTTTAGCCTTTGAGAAAGACTCTCCTAGGGTCGAAATGTCAGGCCACTATTCAGTTTTGTGTATTTATACCATTTGGTAGGTAAGCAACAGCTAATATAATATTCTTCACTTTTAAAATAGTACGATAAAAGCAGAATAGATTCAGTGTGCAGTATCTGGAAACCCTTTCAAATGATAACCACTGTAGATTGAACGACAAGAGTCAAACAAGTTCACATTTTTAAACGATAACTTAAATCAATAAATGCGCACTTGGTGTATGAGTGTACCAACACCACCAGCAGTGAAGATTGGAAATACAAATAACTTCACAGACTTTTCTATATGTAGTAATAAACTTAAGTGCCACCATAGAATTGTCAATAACTTTCAACTGCAAGTTTCCACACATTATCAGCTCTTTATAGAGCCATGCACCATCAACTATAAAGTAACATTGAATTGCACTTGATTGACAGTAGCAAGTTTTGAAGTTCAACCTATCTTTTCATGTGGGCGGATAGGGGGGGGGAGTTGGGTTTACATTTCTGGTATGGGTGGACTCTGCACAATGTGGGCTGAGGAGTTTTGAGAAGGACGTAGAGCGAGGATTTTAAGTGCTGATTAATGTGTGATCTCCTAACATCATCGACAGCCTTTATCACAAATCTTCTATATTGGGTACAAACCGAGCCCACGAATTGACCCTGCCTGGGTGGATTAGCACTGGGGTTTGTAGTGGGTGGAAGGCACCCTCTGGGTGAAAAAAAGGGTCTCCCATTAAAAAATCCAGGAGATATTTATCTTGTTGATCTACACTTGTCCCTTGACAGTTATGGATTTGTGCACCTTGGCTTGAGGGCATGAGTATAAGGAAAGAATGGGTGGGTGGGTTTGGGCTTTGGACTCGGAGGAAACAGAGCTTGGTTGTTTGGGGAGTTTTTCAGGATGTCAGTTTCAGGCTGTATCAAGATAGTCATCGGGAAATTGTCCATTTGTGTTGTTTTTGAAGGACTGCTGAGATTTCACATGTCATTGGGGTGGTGGGTGGATTGGAAACATATGGGTTCATTGCCAGATAATGCTAACTGTATGTTACTGCCAACATTGGTCCTTATGATATGCATATTGGATAAAGACTACATTATAACAAGCTCGTAATAGGCAATTAAACTGTACATTCTCACCCTGTTCCAACCCCGATGGTTTAAAAGAACTCTGTGATTTTCAACAAAGTAATTGCTAGAGATAACGATTCCGAAAGTTCTCAACAAAAACGCCTGTCAAATTTTTAGTAGTTAGCAACCAAACATTACACAAAGAGTAACATATTTAAATTCACAGGAAAACAACTGCATAAAATAACACAGCTTCTTTTAAGTTCGAGAGGGAAACATTATAGTCTCCAATGTTCTATGTTTCAATGGATGAAAGACAGATTTCACTGAGCATGATTAAAAAAGATAATAAACTTACAAGGGAAATATCTGCTCTGTTGTGAAATAAATAAGCCCAATATTGGTCCTAGGGAAATAGTAGGACTATTTGATCCATGTTCAAGGGCTGACCCACATATTGGACACTTGACAATTTGTCAGATTTTTCCAATGGCCAAGAATATCAAGCCTGAATATATTTATAAAAAAAATTAAAAAATTGTTAAAATCAAGCAACAAAGTGCAATACACAATGCAGTTAAAGCAAAACTAAATACAATTGTCTGGGTTTTGCTTGAAAGTGTTTGACAGTTTTTCGAGTAAATTACTGAGTGCAATATTAATAAACTTTATTTGCTTGCAGCACTGAAAGTATTGATATTATCAACCAACTTAACAAGCAATGACATGTGATTGGCATTTACATACATGTACATGTAGGCGTATGGGCGTAAAAAGGGGCAATCCGTTGAGTGCTGAATGGGTTGACTAGGTTTGCACCCAGTCAACAATAAGTTATATTGGTGAATGATTACCAGCGCACAAACAACTACAAACCAGTTGGCATTTAGATGTTTTGGTAAAGAGGAACCTACACATGCACTTGCAGCGACATTTATGTTTGATTACAACATGACGAGTGTTTATTACAACTTGTGCACCCAGTTGACATTTTGTTGTTTTGAGCACCCAGGAATCCTAAATATTGAATAGTCAAAGGCCACCCAGTCCGGGTATGTGTCCCAGGGCGACATTCTAGGTACACTGGGGTGAATAATGGGTTCATTCACCACCCAATGAGCCCATCAGTAGGTGACATTTTGTCAGTTGCTGACCCTGTGTGGGTGTTTTGTAGGAGGTGATAATGCTAAAAGGCATATGATCGTACACACCTAGTTAATACCCAGGCTGGGTTTCTGGGTACACTGACCCCATTGGGTATTTGGCAATAGCGGGATAGCCTTTACTCTTCTGATGTTTATGGATTTTTGTGTGGAGAAAACGCCAACATGTTTTTCCTGTCTCTATTGACGGAGCTAGTGTTGTCTAGCCATATGGTTGGCCAGGTAGCTTGGTATTCAACGCAATGCAGTTGTCCATTCATTTTTAAGCCCATCACTTCCCCATATGCTCTTGAGCTGTGTACACTGTCTGCATTGGTTGACTCTCTTACTCTTAGTATAGGGCAAGTACTCTTCTGTAACTAGCATCTGTGGTGATAACTTATTCAAGCCAAAAGTATCACTAAAGGGTAGAAATATCAATAATCAATCTACGGCCAGACTTTCTGGCCTTGAACTTCATACTTGAAGAGGCGAAAATGTTTGCGATGATGAAGGGCATTATCAGGAGAATCTTCATTTCCTAAGATTATTCCAAAGGACACTGAGGCACTTACCCTTGTAGAAATCACTTCTGTCCCCAAACAAAATACAGTATAGAGGAGCCAAAGATGTAATTGTCAAAGAACTATGTGGTTGGTTGAAAAGTTGTGCAACACAAATTTCTTTAAAGTGATAGCATGAAAGATAGAAACATTCCCTTAGGATGATTGTTCCATCTCAACAAAGCTTGCAGACCATCAATCACTTTACTCATCCTAAACTATTTTTAAATAAGTAACACAGCTAAAACCTTTGCACAATGTCAGAGGACTGGCATCAAAGTTAAAACAGAACACCAAATTCCTTAAATTTTACACCTCAAATAAAAATGATGGACCCTATCAATGACTTGCCACCATTCCTCCCACCCCCAATAGAACTGCCTCTTTAGTTATTACTCCCACATAAATGTTGAGCATGCCATGTTATGAATCATTATATTAGATTTAGCTACACGTACAGTGTACACCTCCTCTATGAGCGGAGATGTTTCCCTAACCCTTAACTATGCTACCTATTTAGGATAAACCAGCCTTGACGAGGCCCTAATTTGACCAACTGGATCCCGTCCATCTTAACTAGTTCACCATCCACCAAGGTGGCACTTCTCTGGTGGCACTGTATCCATTTTTAAACACAAGTGAACGCTGATGACGCTCGTCTTCATGACCCCTTTCACTGTCTTACAAAAAAAGCTAGGAGGTATAAAGGAGAGGAAGGAACTTTGTGGAATCCAGGGTAAGTGACTGAAAGAGGAGATTCAGAATGCTTAAATAGGTATACCAGGAATAGATGGTCTCTGAGTGACCCTGGTATTACAAGTTACTGGTAGCAGAATGTGATGGCTTTAAGGTCCTACACTCTGACTCAACTTGTAACATCTCACTGGATCGGTGGCTAGCCTCTTCAAAAAGAATATCACAAAAAGAAATCTGTAGCCTTTCAAATAAGACTCTGTCAGGATTAAAGTGCAGGCCATTAATTCTTTTTGGCATTTATTATAGGTTCTTTTGGTTGGTAAGCAGTTTGCAACAGCTAACCCTATTTTCTCAAATAAAAAAATTTAAAAAACATTTCTACAATTGTTAAAGTCAACTAAGTCATACTCATACTATCCTACAACAGGTTGCATTCGAAGTAATTTGTATTAAATCTCAATATTTCTGTTAAAAATTACATTTTAGGAGAAAAAAAAAACATACAAAAGCTTGTTAAAAATTCGACAAAAGGGTTAGTTCTATGATAATGTAAACAAAAAGCGTACACTCCAATAAGGCATTTGCTTCTTTTTAAAAATCTCACTGCAAAGGAAATTTACATCATTGTAAAAATGCACTAAGTACAACAAAGGCAACCTTCTCTAAAAACTTTATGAAGTAAGCCATCCTTTTTGATGACGTACTTTTAAATAATGAAACAGGAAGTAATATTCTGTTTCAATTTGAAAAACAAAATAATTCCTACTCTGTATCACAGATTTATACTACCATCAAAATTTTACACCACCATTTGTCTTCAGTTTGAATCTTTATCAAGAAAAAAAAATTCCCTTAAAATGTGTTATTTTTTTAAATTACAATACTCAAACTAAGAGAGCAAGAGAGAGAAAATGAACAACAATTAAGCAAATTAAATAACTCATACAGCAACATGCACTATCTCAACACAGTCTTGTGATTTAGCTGAGGAGTTAACAACCAGAACATAATTTCTGTAGCCAATTTTGTCTGAGAAGGAAAGCACGGAGAGTAGCAGTTGAATGTGGGAGGATAAACAGCGCATAGAGTGCCGCTGTACTGTGCCGTGTGAAAGCACGACTCCCAGGTACAGCAAGGCTAGAGTCAGAGGGAGCGGCTGTGGCGGTCTGTCCCCAGACAAGCCATTAGAGCTAGGCCTGCTTGTCAACAACTCATGGCTTGGCGTAGTGCGATACCTGCTTAAATCTAGCCTGATGACAGTCTCAATTGCCCCTCTTACCAAATGGAACTCAAATCTCCATCAGTTCAACTGGTGTTAAAGACTTGAAAATAGATAACTCTATACAGCTGTTAAAGTATCTCCTACAACTAACATTTTTGAAGTGTATTTACTTGTTTTCAATTTAACAAAGGTTGCATACATAAAAAAACAAAACCTGAATTTGTATAATTTTTTGAGTGAATTTGTTTATTCTCGTCAAACTAAGAGGTCTAAATTCTTTAAGATACACAAGTTGATAGATTCTTCATTGCAAGTTATACCACTGAGAATGAACTTTTTAGGTATCATCAAATGCAGAGTCGTCAACTCCTTCTATTCTGTATTTAATCTGATGTCGGTCTTTTAGGTTGGTAATCATTTTACAATTGCAAATCCTTTAAACACTCTGTATTAGTTGTAAACAAACATAATTTGCCTTTTTCTGTCAAACAAATAGTATTTTGTTGTAGACAGGTAATTACTAGCAATCCCCTAAACGATCTAACAGACATTTTTGGGGGTTCATAAAAAACGTATTTTTCAGTTGTCTGAGGAATACTTTTAACTTCAATATCAGATTCTCATACTGGATTTGGAATCTAGAGTAATTCTTCGGGTTTACACAAAAGTCTTGGCCTCGCCTCTAAATAATCCAAACCTGTCGAGCCATGTGGGGAATTAATTACCAAAATGTCAACCTGTTTTAATTTTCTGAGCTTGATCAACAACTGATAAAAACTTAATCAAAAGATAACCTTTCTTAGAAAGAAAGAATACTTGTTATTTGAAGTATTTTGCAGTATTTTCAATGATAACATTCAACACAGTTTATGGGTTGTTACAATGTTAATTTTTGAAATTTATGTTTCAATTCACCTATTTTATAAGTAAGAAACTTGTCTTAGAAAAGGCCCTCGTCTTTTTTGGAAACAGATGCATCATTTTGTTGTTCTGATTTAAAATACTTTAAAAAAAAAAGTACAACAAAATTCTTAATTTTAACATGTCCAGTTGTTTTTTTAATTTTGTAAATTAAAATATGTCAACCGTGGCCACAACTCAAAGAACTGCTTAGCAGCCAATTATTGCTAGCTATCCAACAAAATCTGTGAACAAACTCCACAGGCAAATCATTTGGGTGGGATTAGAACCCATGAACTTTGCATTGGTAGAGCAGATGTCTTGCCACTAGACCACCAAAGTTAGCCCTATGGCTAGAGGCAGTTCAAATCTTCAACAGTGGGTGAATTTTTCTTGGCTTTATGGGACATGGTCAGGGATGACACAAGGCAACACTTGACTCATTAATTGTCTCTTAGCCTTACATTAACCGGGGATGTGTCATGGCCTTACAACATTAAGACAGTTGTTGTCAAGCACTCTAATTTTAAATCTTGATGAGAAGTAAGCAAATAAGCTAGCAGGGGTATCAAGTCATACATCTTTACACATCCAGCAGAGAACTGTACAAGCCAGGTAGGAAAAATGATTGGCGTCCTGCCATCATACCCTGGACAGCTGATGTAGTCCCATCGGACAGACAGGGGTACCGGTAAAGTCTCACAGCTAACCCAAACTCCTTCTGGGTTGGATATGGCCGCAGGCAAATACCCCCATACCCCCTCTACTCCCGAAAAGGTTAAATTTTTCACAAAGCAACATTATCAGTTTGAATGAAGATGACCGAGACAACTTTGTGAAGCATCCCAATTATCTAATGTCATTTACTGCAAATGGCAAACGGGTGTAATTTCCAACACTGATATTTTCTTGACTTTTCAGGAAATGAGTTTATTTGTAATTACGGGGGTTGTTCACCTTTGTATCCAGCTTAAATTAATTTCAGTTTCTGTTTGTAACTGAAAATGTTGAACATTTTCAATGAATTAAGATCAGCTGGTTTAGATGGAGAGTTCTAAATTAACTTGTGCATAGCAGGTACAACTATAAGGGCAAAAAACAGCTTGACTAGACTTAGAAATATATCAAATCTTCCATTTGTCAACTTATATAGTTCACTCTGCTATCAAATAGAACAAGATGTTAACGATGTTACCAATACATCGCATACTGTAAATATCAAATCAATGACAAACACTGAAATAATTTAAATCCATTACATGAGCTGAAATAAGAATAGAAATTCTGCAATTCGAATGTGGTCATAATAAACCAACTCTAACAAATGCATTAACTTCACACCGATGGCAAAGGCTAGGAAATTACCTTAGAAAAACAGGGCCTGCATGACAGTGCAACCAGCTGTCTGGTATATGTAACCACTCAAAGTACACTCTTAAGCATCATGCTGGGTGTAACCAGAGGCCCCCCCTGGATGAGAATACACCAAACATTGAACTGATGTGGGTCTCTTACCCAAGGCCTTTTTTCAAATACCGCTCTGTCTGAAGTTATCAAAATCCCATGGCAGCCCGACTCGGAGCGACACGCGACACACTGCCGCTCGCTTGCATGCCTGGCAGGGGATCAATTGGTAGGGAGCCCTAAGAACAGTGTGCCGTGACTCCCGGGCTATAACCGGCAACAGGGGCGACGCGGATCGTTTGCCAAGTGGTGTGCGGCTCGACAGAAACAAAATCAAATATCAGAACCTGTCCTTTGGTTGCCCCCGTATCCATTGCTTTTAGATTCTTGTCAGGAATTTGGGGCATATTTTTGGCTCTGAACCTACTTTGAGAGATGGGATTAAATGTAATTAAATTGATAGCGGGTCTTGGAGGGGTGTTTGGGATGGGGCCGGATGTAAGGGAAATGGGTTTCAAAGAGGAAGAACTCGGAGCTGGATATTTGGTGGCCCTTGATTGCCCTTTGATCCTAGCTGGAGATATATTAGGCAGGAATTCAGTAGCAATTTGGACTGTGTGGTATTTGCTTCTAGTAATGTTAATATCCGTTTCTTCACAAGGTATAAATTGTCTCAAATTATTCTAAGAGTGAAACATTAAGACGTATAAAACTAGTGAACAAATAATTTAGAAAACACTGTAAAAAATGTTCACATAATACTTCATCTTAATCAGTCTCTGTGAAAAAAAAACAGTATAAATTATAGTCAGCTGCTGGCAGTGAAACTAAATGTAGAAGTCCACAATAAGTTATACCAATAATAATGAACTCTAGCAGATAAAAGGGACAACTATAGTGTGTCTTGGAAGAGGTGTTATGAAGGAAGACTGGTGTTCACCATAGATGTAAAGTTCTCAATATAACAGAGGCTGAGTGTATTAACCTATTACTTTGCGCTAGACCATTTCAAATTGAAATTTCGTATCGCCAATTAACAGCTCGTGTAAAACTGTGACCAGTTTGAGCCAAAAGTATCTGCACAGCTGTTAGCGGTATTTCTTGCTATGGACTCAACTAATGTAATTAAATACTGTATTGCATCTTAACATTGTTATTGTCTTGTTTTAATCTGCCCAGCACAAAGAATTAAAATTAACCAATGATCACGACCCTAGTGATTTGGATAACAGGCCTTTGGAAATACAGAGTCTTAACTTAGTCTTGAACACAGCTCTTCATTATCAAAAGATCGTTAGAACAAAACCGAACTGAGTCACTGAAAGATATTTGAGTACTGGTAAAGTTCAGAAATTCCGCAAAAAGTTCAAGCATTCCTTTTCCCCCCTCCTAAAATAAAAGAAGAAAAAAAGAAAAAAGAAAAGTACCGGCAACAACAGAAGGGAAAGTGAAGACCTTTGGTAAAATAATTAAAAGTATATATATTTCTTCTGAAGAGATTCATGTGTTTTTATCAGTTCTGAAAAATGAGAGGTGGACAAAAATTAAATCAGAGACTAAAAAAGGCCAAAAAATAAGTAAGAAACTTCTTAACAGTTGAGCTATCTACATCTAGCCCTATGTTGGCGGTCTTCCTATTTTGTCAATACCTTTGTATGGGGTCAATGACTTAATCTTATGGGGAGGGGAGAGTGTGTTTTCAGAAAATGTTTCAATTCATTTCATGACTTTAATATGTTTTTTGGGGAAAAGTCACCAATAAATCTAGCCCACAAATGATGGTTGAAAGTATATTGTACATAAATGTACTATACAATGTATATAAACATTGCACATAAGAATTAGGAACATGGGGGATTACTACTTGTACTTGTACATGCCCTGCCAGTGCGGCAGTTAGTAAAGACAAGTACAAATTGGTATGGAATGTTCGCAAACTTGTCTTAAAAAGTATTTCGCAAGATGCACAATGTTGCTTTATAGTGTACTTTGCAGTTACTGTGCAGTACAAACTACAGATTAAAAACAAGCTAATTTCAATGAAAACTGACATAAGAAATAGTTATTAAAATTTGTTTTTAAAGGTTAATTAAAATGGAAAGATGGGCATTTTTTTTACAGTGATGGAAATATCCAGCATTCTGTAGGTTGCTGGAACAATCACTGTTTAACTGTAGGTCAGGGTTCACAAGGCATGAGTAAGAGAGAGAGATAGGTTTGTATGATTCAGCTCATCACCGATGCTGTAAAGGCATCCAGACAGTGTGGGCGGAGGGATATCTCACACCGGTTCACTAACAGGTCTGATAGGTAGCCAGCAGGCGGGGGGCCAAAATAGCACAGAGTGTGGATACACAGCCCCGAGATTGCAGAGCCGAGTCCGCAGTTGGCCGGCCAGCAGTGAGGCTGATGCAAGCAGGCCGTACGCACTAAGCTCACTTCTTGACCATCACTACCCTGCTCCATCTCCATCTCTCTCTCTCTTCAACATCGTCTGACTTTGCTCTATGTATCCATTTTTGATTTCAATGAAGATCACCATGTTCCAGCCAGGAGACAATGTTGTGATGTCAAACTTGAACCTCTGACGAGCTTGCATGTTTGTTTCACGAATCCTCTCGTGGGGTGCAGTTTGGGGAACAACTCAGCGGTGGTGCAAGGGGGTAAAACAGTTGAGATAACGCAAGATGACGATGGTACTGCGTCGATAACAAGGTCAAGTACTGTGAGGAGAAAAACACGACCACAACAGTGGGGAAACATGCAGCATCAGCATCTGACTTCCACTGATATGTAGAGGATACCAGAAGAAGAAAAAAGATGAAATGAAACTCGTGGATGACGAACAAGGGCAAATGATGATGAAGAAACCAGATGGAAGATGCAGAAAAAACCAAATTGGGATGGGTTACATAGTGATCACTCAATGCTTATGTGCCACGACTTTGCGCGCTGTAAGACGCCCACACATTATTTGGGGCTAAATCTACAAGTAAAAAAAAAACAAGGGAAAAAACAAAAAACAAAACCCTAACCATCTAAGAAGATGCAAAGAGGGACAAGCATTAAGCCTGGCAATAAGATTGAGCAATGAAATGATGGCACTGCCCTTTTCGTATGAGTCAAGCAAGAATAGAGAAACATTATAATTCAGGTGTTATTGTCGGCCTGCTCAACAGTTTGGACGTTCTCTGCGGCAACGGTGCCCATCTGAATTGGCTCCTGAGCGGTGGTCAGAGACATTACACAGAGGTATGTGGGTGTTTAAGTACTGTTACGTGTAAGTCATTTCACCGTGTTTTTGTTTCAAAGACATTGTACGCATTTTAACAATATATTCTGCTGATGATTAATGCCACTGAATGAAATGAGTTTTGTTATTAACTTTTCGATGAAATCAAGTCTTCGTATATCCATTATGGGGGCACGTTGTTTCAAAGTTTAATTAAGAGCGATCGTAGCACTCCAAATATACAAACTTTTCTTAACCATGTGAATGGTCATCATTTGTTGCACAAACGAGCGCAATATATTTTTTCATGAAGCCTGGACTTTCAGCTTTAAAAGGAAAGGGACGATTTCATTTTGCAAAGGGCACTTCCATTAGAAAATCTTGAAAGTCTTAATGGGAAACTTTTGAAGGGCACTTGGGCTAAGACCAGGGCAACAGAATTATGGTGCCACTGTATAATTCCTTGCCTGTTTCACTCAATACTTTTCAAGCAACTGTGCTTTTGTAATGTACAGTATTTTCTCGATGTTTTTGGGGTTTCGAAGCGTAAGGCAATAATCATGCAATTAAGAACTAAGATGAACATTTATGAAAGTCAAACAATTTACTCTATATGAAACATAAGTTGTGATGAATAATTCAACAGACGTTGTGAAGCTAACTTGCACAATCTTGGAGTGACTTTGTCCGAGGTTGTAGTTTAGCTAGTCTGTACACAGGGTGTCATACACTTCACATTCCAACTTTTATGTCCAAACACAATACTTACATTGGCACTGAGAAGGAAATGAGTTTGTTATGCTGTTACTGTTAGAGAACTGTTCATAATTTTGTACAGTAAAAACAACACCAAAAAGCTATATATTATGCTGTAAATTTGGTACTTATAGTTAATCAACATGTTTGATGCAATGCAATGTCCCTGACTTGAAAGCTTTTGCACACAGTACGTTCAAATAAAAGAGGAAAACTGATGAATGCAACAAATACAAATATGTGTGTATATAAACTAATTGGGATTCAACAGGAAACTTTATTTTGGATTGTAATGTCAAGTTATTTTCCCTCATTTAGTTTTGAGGCCAATATAACCGTTTCCTTTGACACAGATTCAAACAACCGGGCAAATATGTATCTGGACCAATGTTAACTTTATCTGAGCAAATACTGTGTTCTTGGGGGCAAGTAGGCCCAAAACCTAGGCCAGAATACAAACTCTAGGCCACTGTTCAATCATGAGGGCCAATATATCAATTTCTTATAGGGCCTTTGTAACAATGATGTACTTAGGAGGATAAAAAAATCCATATTTATATAAGATGTGCACAAAGATGTACAGGTATCAAAGTTAAAAACATGACACAATCTGCTAAGCTTCACAAATATCTTGATGGTAAGTGTTTGAACAGATGAACTAAACTGAAGTTTCAATCAGTTTTTTTAAGTCACACAGTCCATGTGTGAATGAAGACAAACCATGAGTTAATTTGAACCCTGTACTAATCCATTAAATGTTAATCAATTACAAGACATAAAATATCATGAGTTACTTGATTTTTTGTTACAAGATTTATCTGAAGATGTCGCCACAAAAGTAAACACAACAATCCCTTAAATTTAGTACTTCTTGTGAGCATGTAGAAAGTTCATCGAGAAACTGGACACATGAGCTTTGTTCTTCTTCTTTTTGTCTGCACTATTCCTGTAATAAACCAATTTGGTGCATTTATAAGGTCATGTTAGGAACTTCTTGCCCAAAAAGATCAGCGTATAATTATAGCTGTTGCAAGAACATCTACCCTTTTTCGTAGGGGGGTCATTCTCCAAAGTGTAAGATCTGCATCAATACTTTTGATGTAAACCCAGTCGAGGCATTTAAGAGTAGGTCACCTCTATAAGGCCAGGGTGTGAACCCATTCAAAGCACCCAGTAGCCCCATTCATGAGCCCAGTCTCGGGTAATAATTCACCCAGTTCCGGGTTCTTTGGTTAGCTCCGCAGTAAGATTTCAATGTTTATAGAGGTATGTCCGTGTGATCAAAGAAATGTCATTCAGCCCACACACTAGCGTAGGTACACAATAGCCAACAACATATGGCAGTGTGGGGATTGTATTGGTTGCCCGTTAGGAGACCTTTACTGCCAGAATAGTCCGTCGTGTGTCTCTGTGTCCGCTACTGTCTTGACGGACCTCTCACAGGAACTCTTTCACTGCCGGGGCTATTTAAACCGCTGCAAGCCGGGACGTGAGCTCATTCCGGAATATCCCCGTAGTGGGAGGGTTGCAACATCGCAGTAGGCAAGAGATGCGGACAGCAACATCTCGTCCCGCTACTTCAAAGAATATAAAAAATCTGCTGCTTTCAAAATCTCTCTTTCAAGGGGACATTTGATGATGCAATGACAGCAAATCCATCCGGCGATTAATAACCAAGAAATATACAATGAATTCCTGGACACAAACTGTTACATGATATGGATATGATGGATGTTCAACTTGGAAGATGGTTCATCATAACACGGTAGAAAAATCATCTTCATAAATGATGGGCAAGTTATGAATGCATTCTCATCTGAAGTGACATGGTCGTCAACAAAAGATCCATCCAAAAAGTATTACAAACTTCTTCAGTGAACCACAGATTGTTGTACTTTGTATTTTCAACTTTTAAATTAGAAACAGAGGCACCTGGAAACAGCGAAAAATAATGGAACTTTAAATCGTATCATCATTTTCCTTGACTTTGAATGCATACTTCTTGTGACTCATTTTTAAACCATCATCAGAAAGGTTTCACACACTGGACATGGGATAATTCTTCATATGTTCTACATTTAATGTTCTTCTATTTACTCTAAAACTGTGATTTGGAGTTTCTTTTGATGTTCATTTGTCTACCCATCTGAACAGCGAGGTTAGGATGTTGAGGAGTACAGTGCAACAGTCCAGGAGGCAGAGCAACTGACAACTTACAGGCGCTTGACACACGGGTTGTATTAAACACCTAATGATCACATTCTTTGTTATAACTTGTTAAACTGTGAATGTTGAACTTATGAAGCATCTATTACTATTGTATTTTGATGTACCTGCATTGTATCTGTAAATATTAACCATCCTGTCTATGCAATAACATTATAATGGTTGCAAAACTGATTTGTTGATTACACATTATGCAAAATATAACTTGAAACCCAATGAATTGTAAACCTTTCTTTACACAGATTCGAGTATATCTGATAATGAAACATGTTTTGTAGATATTTTATGACTTGTGATTGAACTTTTAACTTTAAGACAAACATTTCATTTGTTTCAATCTGTAATATTTTATGAGATTTTTATGAGATTTTTGCTTGTCTTAAAGCACATAATCCTTGAAAATTTCTGTGGGTAATTTTTTTTTTTTTTACCTAATTAAAATGTATTTATACAACATATTATTTTCATGACAAATGGACATTATTTTCATTGTACTTAAGGCTGTTTCAAAGTTTATACAAATACAATTAGTAATTTTAGCTATAGGCACTTAATTTGCCTCATCTTCTAGTGCAACGTTCATAATAAGCTTTTAACATTCTAGTGTTAAAAACATGAGTATGAAATCCTTAAGCTAAATTACAAAAATATTGTTTCAAATAAACAATTTTTGAAAAACAAAACATGTGACAAACCCAACAGCTCTTGTGATCTTCCTGTTTTCTTACATGCTAATCAAGGGGTTCCATTGAATTAACATACAAACAAGCTGACGTCAGTGAATGGAGATAGCAAACAAAACACCAAACAACAACAAATTCAAGTCGTTGTGCTAAAGCTTTCTCAAGTTATCGGCACGTCATTAGTAACGACTTGATATGGTTAGGATCATGCATACATGAACCTATGGTTATAATGCTTGAGTCACGGTCCTTGTAAACATACACTGTATAATCAAGCTGGGTAGTGATGTCATAGCACAATGCATATTTTAACACGTACACTAGTGTCTACTTTTCCCATCTTTCTCACCTCAGGTGAGATTCAAACCATATTTTCTCCAAAATTAAAACTTCAGCCAACTTTGTACAGTAAAAACCCTTTCATCATTCTGATACATGCAGTCTGCAACAGGTATTGTCTTCAATGGGAATGCCTGTGAATCACAAACAACATGCAAATCCTTGTTCCTATTAAATCATCCCTAAAATCATGATTCTTGATTGCAGCTCCATCACATTGCAACATCAAGCCAACCAGTTCTTCTTGGGACCAACCAGTTCTTCTTGGGACAGTTGTTCAACTATGTCATCTATAAGTCTCTGGTGGCCTCAACAATCTGAAGGTGTGTAGTGACTCAATGATGTGTGCTTTCATTATAGCCATTAAACATTTTCAGGTAAGATTGTAATTTCTTCATTTTCTCTCATATTTCAATCTGTACACCCAGAATTTAAAGGAAAAGTAGCACAATGTTTTTAAAGAAAGGTACTTCCATTTCGATCTTTTTTGAAGAACCTATCTTCAACAGCATGGTACACCAATGGTCCATTTCTCTATCTACTTGTTTGTTCGATTGATTTAGTAAGAACATCGAATGTCTTCAAACATGTTCAGATTTAGTATATAATTCTATCAATCCTCTACTTAGTCTTTTAGGTCATTATAGCCTAAGCTACATTAATGTAGTTTTAAAAAAGGTTGGTGGTTCTTTAAAAAAGATACTTCTATCCGCTTTCAAAATATCATCCCATCATAAGAATTCAACCCATATTAGATTGTTTACAGCGTTAACCTAAATTCACCTCACCAAACTTGTGCTTATTGAATTTATAGAAAATAAAACCCTTGTAAAAAGTGACTCAAACTATCTCAACAGTGCACAAATTATATTCTTCAAGATAACTTTTTGCAAGACACTCACCCGGAAGACATTCTGTGCAGAGAAACGACTTTGACAAGAAAAAGTAGGACAGAGAATTCAAGTAAATTAGAACCATAGGACTTGGATGACATAGCAGATGCCAAACGCATGAGTCCCACCAAGGGAATGTGAACATGTTGAGGGCAAGATGCTTTGTATCTCATTCTCTACATCATTTGCATTCTGACCTCATGTTTGTCTGGTTCCCTATAAGCAGCAATGATCTTTTGGTGCTGACAACAGAAAGGAGCCAGGCTATTTACCCTTCCAGTCTCGGTTTGGTACTGGGTTTTTTCTTTTAAAACAGAACTCTCAGACAAGGTTGTTTAACAAGTTATTCCTCAAAATCCAAAACATAAACCAGACTTTTAATCGGTAAGAAAAGTATGTAAAGTTGATTAATTATGGGTTTTTGGAAGTAAATTACTTGTATAAAGTGTTTGGATGATAAGACTGACAATTTAAGTTGTACGGGTCAGGACACAAGTATAGAAACTACAACTTACATAAATATAAATACTTCTACGTAGTTTTACTAGTTGCTTCATGCTTGTCTATGTTTAGAAATCACACAAGTAAATTGCCCAAGATTATAGATTGCACTCCAAAAAGGAATGATGCCACATTTTTAGTAAAATTAAACACAAAGTTACTTCGTAACACCAGCAGCAAGATAATGCAACTGGAAGAGTTAAATTAATTATTTCAAAGGTTGAGATATCTGTTAATATACTTAGGACATTCTACATAGCAGTCATTGACCTTAAGATGGTCAACTGATGTGTTTAATATCTTATCAATCTGCTGAAATACTTCTAACTGTAGTCACAGTATTTGTTTGCTCTAGCCATGTCATTAGATCGATGTATTACTTAGAAGTAATACAGAATCAAGATTCAAAGAAGTAAAGAGCACACACGGAACACAGACAACTTTGAGTTTCTATCAATCTGTGGGTTTTTTTAAAGTAAGATTTCTATTTTGTTGTCTCACATTGATGAATAATAAAGCACTGTAGGCCAATACATGTATAGCCAATAACTGTATACAATAAAAGTCACCATCTCCACAATGCAATAATTCCAGGTTTTTACAGTATCAGGCATGGCAGTGTTCATGATGGAAGACAAATCTTTCTAAGCAAATGCCTATGATTGTTGATAGTTTCCTAAGCACTATACATTCTGCTTAGAAGGTTTACACAAACAGGTAATAAGACTGTTTAGCCCATAGTTGTCAACAGATGAGAAAGTGTCAAGTCAGCAAGACCACATAGGAGAAAGCAGTCACTTCATAAGGGATGTGTACACAATTACTTCAACATGGCTGGCAATAACGTCAAGAGAAGTTCATCATTTTACTGCGCTTTAGCTGGTAAACGGGAACCAAATCGTGGCCTTGTGTGGATTTGGTCCCCTTCAACCAGCCGTAGCACAGCATTCTTGCATCTTAGGATACCAGTGAAACCCGTAGGACTACCAGTGAAACCGCCAGGATACCAGTGAAAAACCAGTGAAATCGGCACAGAGATTTATACAGTTTATGAATATCATGTTTTGTACATAACTTTGACGACCATGATAATCTTACTTGAGTGTAGGTGTGTTTTGTATAAGTCTTTGGAAATAAATTATTAGTTTTATATAATTTGTGATTTGTTCAAACAATTGTAGAGTTGCCAATTCGTGTTTAACATAAAAAAAGACTGCATAGCTTTATGGTTCTCTGGAATTCATTACCATAATATAGCATTCAGGCTACGACTACAATGTAAGTGTACATTGGTATCATCACTTTTATCAAATACTAAACCACAGGGAAACAGACTTCGTAAATTTTGAAAGATTTGGAGTTGAACAAAGACAAATTGACTAGAGTGGGATTTGAACAAAGACAAATTGACTAGAGTGGGATTTGAACCAACGACCTCCAGATTAAAGTGCCAGCGCTCTACCAACTGAGCTATGTAAAAATGTATAGCTATTTGTTCAACCCAAATTATCATTACCTTTACTACATGTAATGAAAACAACAATTGCATCTTACATGTCTTAAGTTTAAAATAAAAAAACAAATTTTGTTTAATAGTTGATGCTAAGTACATAGATCTGCTCGTAAGGAAATGTATGTATGATATTGGTTTTCTGCAGAGTATCATCATGTTCATCTTGCAGCATCTACATGTATTTTTCAAAGAAATAACCTGTTGATATTACATTATTAACTTGGGTTTCTTTCATTTGAATGGCTACTGTATTATAGGGTTCAATGTTCATGTATGTTTGTGTTCATCTACGATGCGACCTTGTTCAAACGTTCAAAGTTTTGTTTTATAAAATAGGACTGAACATCAGTGTTATAAATTTTTTTTAACATAATTATTACAATAATCTTTGAATGATGGAGAAACATTGAGGCATCAGGCACTGTTCAGCTTCTGCCATTTTTAGCTCCAAAATGACCTGCTTTTGGGATATCTTCCAAGGTTAATTCCAAAGAGATTTGAGATTACTGCTTATTCTTCTGCTGTTTTTAGCTCCAAAATGACCTGCTTTTGGGATGTCTTCCAAGGTTAATTCCAAAGAGATTTGAGATTACTGCTTATTCTTCTGCTGGTTTTATGAAGCACCTCCTTTTTTACCTTTCTGTCATGTGTACCATTTGAAGACATCACAGAGGGACTTTATTGTTTTTGGAGCAAGCCCATGAGTATTTTTGTGGATACCAGCGCCATAGAAGGCGTCATTATTATTATACTAAACTAGACAAATCGTTGGATGTTGTATTCATGCAAATTCATGTAATTGAGTATTATACTTTAAGAAAGCTTAACCAATGCACTTGTTGGTTCCCTGTAACCATTACTTAACATTATCCAAATATATTTTATGCACTGCTTAAGAAATAACTATCTTCAAGAGTAACACCATACAATTATGTAAAAAACAAACCAAAAAAGCTTTCACCTCCCCAGAATTTTAGTTTGAAAATGTGAGTGAGTGTTAAGATACATGTTTTAGGTTGTAATTCACATATTTTGCTAGCCGGATGGCGATTGCTCAGAATACTTGGATATCTTGAATAATGTGTAATACACATTCATCGGTGAAGAAGAACGACAGAGCTATGAAATATACAATGATGTATGAGTTGGTCAGTTACTAAAGAGATAATGACTTCCGGGGTTGTGGCATTCATCCCAAATTCTATATCCCAGTGTCTGATTTCGGACTTCGTTTAGATCATTTTCAAAGCTGTCGATTGTCAATAACATGTCCCCCGTGCCAGTCTAATCTCTAAACTGATAATTCAGCTAGTGTTTTCGTCTCGTGTTCGGCCTGTTCTAGTCAAGTCTTCACTGCATTCTCTTTGTGTAATGTTGGTAAGGGAGCCAGTACACAGCCGAGTCTTCAATATGTAGTCAGGGCTATTTTTATGACTTGGCAAAATGAGTTTCTCTTTTCATTCTTTAAAATTTTACTTTATTGAGCTGGAAACCAACTGTGGGATTCAATGCGTATGTTGTCATGCCCCAGAGTCAAGCCAAGAACGTTACCTTTGCAGTCAGACAGCTTTATTACTATGCAGGTAGCTTTCATACATGTATCTCTTGTAAAAAGTAAGTCCTAAAAAACGAAAATCCTCATGACAAGCTGAAAATTTCCCCCCTTCTAGGCCTCAATATTTTCCCTAGGATTTGAAGAGAGGGAAGTCCAGACTCCTGACGGCCACAGACATTTTACATTTCTAAACAAAACCATAAAATACTTTAAACATCAATGTATTTCATATCCCCAAAGTCAAAGTCATTCAGATTCAACAAACAAATTGACATGCGTTAAACACCTTCAAGTTACGGTCAATTCCATGGTTACTCAAATAACCACAGAAATTTGAAATCTGATTTTACGATTGACTGTTGCGACTCGTTCAATACTTTTAATACACAATATCAATAAACGATATTTATAAAATCTGAATAAAATCGACAATGTTAACTGGAAGTTTTAGCGAAAATACGGTGCAGTTTTTAAGAGTGTCCTACAGAGACCATTGTGTTATACTGTCATTTGTTTTATTTCTTTAAGCTCTTCTCTGCAAGAAATCGAGTGTGACCTCTTCAACAAGTAGCATCATCATCATCAAATTGAACAGCGCCCTCTGTTATTAGTTTTGTTTACTATTGTATACCTGTTGATGTGTGTTGCGTTGTGTTGTCATTTAGCCTTCGAGAAAGACTTTGCGAGGATCAAAACATCAGACCATTTACTATTTTTTGCAGGTTTAAAAAAAAACTAAAGAATTCTAAAGAATTTCTCTGTGGGGTCCAAACTGAACAAAGACAAACTTTTGTTTTTTGTTCCATTGTAATACCCCACATAGGCACTTTTGTGCCCACACATCTACATCCTATCTGTGAAATTGTCTTGTTTTACTTTATATTTTAGAAAAGAAAAAACCTAAGATAAAGGTTAATGTTTTGGCAGGGATTTTGAGTTTATTTGAAAATATTTCTCAGGGCATTGGTATAATTTTGTTTAAATGTAATGTAAGCTTTCAGATTAAGGAATTAATCATGTGTGATAGCTTTTAGTAATATCATTTCATACACATTTGCTATTTAAAGAAGTTTTCCTGTAGATCTGTCATCAAAATAGGATTTGTGTATAATTAAAATAATGTTTAAACGATGTACTCCTTTCAAGTCAGTTAATCTGAGGTTCATCAATAAAATAATTTACATACATGTACTTTACCTCGGCCTATTTGAGACAATATTAAATAAGAGTTGTGTCACACATTTGTTTCTTCTTCAGAAGTTTGTCAACCAATTTGTTACATATAAAATGAAGCCAGCCTTGAATGAACCTCAGGGTACCCACAGCAAAGTTTCAATAACACTAACATTTATCACATTTAAGTGGCACTTTAAATAAAGGGGGGACATTGCTGTGCCCCTTCAAGAGCCTGATGCACGTACATGTAGAATTCTAACAACCATGCTTACAAAATGAGCAGCTAAAAAACAGCACTAAAAACAGCACTGGCCTCCATTTCCCAATTGAGGGCTCACTTCAAGTTCAAGTATTACATTGATGTCCTCAGTTTTCTGTAGATGACATTACAATTCATTCAGTTTGTTTGAACGTTTGCGTCATGCATAGACCAAGGGATATTAAGGGTTGAATGCTTGGTGAAGGAATGATAATTGTTTTTATGTGGGATTCATTATCATGAGTATAAAGTAATTACAAGATCTACAGCAACTGAATTGATATTCTCTATACTTCAACAACCCTTAACTACAGTTGGATTTTGTTCTTCATGCACCTGGAGCTCAGCTGACTAGGGTGCAGATTTTTTTAGCAAGCGCTATGAGCGCCTGCATTGGCGGATACCGGCACTATACAAGACTTTGATTATTATTATTAATATTATTATTGTTATGTATGTAGAATTTCAATAATGCTTTGTGGTTTCTAAGCCCTACCAGAAAACAAAACAAATCAACATCAACCACGACATCAGATAAATGAGGCATTAAAGGTTACGAGGATCATAGACTGTTTGTTCAACCAAGTGCTGATTTACCAGCCACTTTGTCATTAAAGATACAAGAAAAGTCATGTGAGAAAGTTTCAACTGAATACAGTGTCTACTTGTTGAAAAAAGAGCAAAAACTGTCACAATATTTACACAAGAATGTTGAATCCCTCCCTGTTTAGCGAGGTGACAAAAGGTACCAACCGCATCTGCGGCTGCAGCAGTTCTTCACAACCAAACACCACAGAAATTTGAATCCCTGAAACTTGACATGAGGTGAGATATTTGGAGATTCAAAATTTTGACAAACTGTTACTTATTCCTAATCAACGGGGGGGGGGGGGGGGGGCATTTCAGACAAAATAATTTTGCAGAATGCTCAATAGAGCCAGTTTCTGAATAGAAATGACACAATTGTTGGGGGGGGGGGTTCATTGCCTAAGAATGACCCAAAATTTAAACGACAGGGTCTGCCAATTCCGACACCCAGTTGAAAAACATTCCTTTTTACAACAGCGTACACAGTTTGCAAATGACTTTGCACATGGTACAACATTTCTGTTTTCCAGTAAGCAGGGAAGTTCCAGTCCTTACAAATATCTTTTTCGTATTAATGAAATGATGCTGACGCACGGTCAGCATTTTTCTACTTAATTAAGCGTCAATATTCTCCAGCTAAGCAGATATATGAACTCATATCAGCAAAGGTCCGAACTCTGTGGATGTGCGGATGTGCCACAGTTGGCTTGTCACTGAAATAGAAAGTAACTTGTCTTTCCCTGGCGGGTGCTTTTAAAAACACTGCTCTCCTGCGTAGCCTGCAGGGTCTTAAAAACAGCTCAGGCACGTAACAGGCAAATACCCCTAGAATGACATGCTGGTAGCCTGCCAATCTAAGTGACGACGCTGTACAAGTGACGACATTGGTTGAGCTCAGCAGCTGTGTAATATAACTGATAGGACGAGGCTGGGGAACGTAATAACAACAACTTAACTTGAATAAAACAAAACAGCACATACCTGGGGTTGCCACGCAGCGCTGCATGGTGCAGAGCGTTGAAGCCATTGTTGTTTGTGACGCAGATGTCGGCATTGTTGTCCAGAAGCAGTGATAGGATGTCATCTCTCTTCTTGCTGATTGCATCATGAAGTGCTGTGTCCCCTTCTGAATCCTGAAATACAATCAAAGACAAATATCAATCAATAAATACCAAGAGTAGATCTTCATTATGCCCGGTTCATACTTCCTGCGAATGGCGCGAATATTGACGTCACATGGCTGTTTTCGTTTTGAATGTTTTGCAGGAGTTGAGCACATTTCAACTGATGAGAATTATTTATTGCTTATTCGTGTTCGCATTCGCAGTCACATGTATGAACCAAACTTCACACTGTTCCTGTCCTTCCAGCCTCACTTTGGTTACATGCACTAGCATAGAAGAAACCCATCATGGCCTCTATGCAGAAACAGCTATTCCTCTTAGAAAGCCTACAATCCTGATCAGAACTTAATGAGACAAAAGAATGGAATATTATCAAATTGAAACAATAAATATAATCCCTGCAGTTACATCAAGATTAAGAAGACACTTTTGAGGATATTAAGTTCAATAGTTCTGTATTGTTGCACGTTCCCTGAATGATTCCTTGTCAAAACTTTGATCTTTGACCTTCAGTACATCTGGCTGCATACAATGTACTTAATGAGTTCATACCGAAAAAAAAACAACCCAATCGCTGACGCTCTATTCCATTTGCTTTATTTATTTAAAAAGAAGGTTACATTTTGAATTTAACTCGACTAATAAACCATGTAAGTCTCGCACATATTCAAACATTTTAAGACCACTTTTGGTCCAACGAATACTGCCTTAACACATCAAGAAACAATTTAACTTGCAATGCTTAACGAGTCCCAATGTTTGAATACACGCAAGAATTGCACTCTGGGGTATCCCTTCTGATAAAGCTGGAATATTTACTCTTAAAGGCAGTGGACACTATTGGTAATTACTCGAAATAATTATTAGCATAAAAACTTACTTGGTAACGAGTAATGGGGAGAGGTTGGTAGTATAAAACATTGTGAGAAACGGCTCCCTCTGAAGTGACATAGTTTTCGAGAAAGAAGTTAATTTCCACGAACTTGATTTCGAGACCTCATATTTAAAATTTGAAGTCTCAAAATCAAGCATCTAAAAGTACACAACTTCGTGTGACAAGGGTGTTTTTTCTTTCATTATTATCTCGCAACTTCGACGACCAATTGAGCTAAAATTTTCACAGGTTTGTTATTTTATGCATATGTTGAGATACACCAAGTGAGAAGACTGGTCTTTGACATTACCAATAGTGTCCACTGTCTTTAAAAGCTGGAGCCATTATGGCTCCATTTCAAAGAATATGGTTTCAAAGTAGTGGGTTATATGTACAAAAACACATAATAATTTTTAACCCCACACTCCAATCAAATCTACAAAAAGGTCTTACTCTGAAACTTGCGAACTTCAAAGAAGCTCAATGTTGTTACTTAATGTTTTTTAACGCTACATACAAAAGATCCCACATTAAATGTGTCCAGCTACTCCTGGGGGCTGAAACAGGGTTACCCCCCCTTCACAGTCCATAAGGATGTAGGCATTGGTATCATCCACTACGAGCCTGACTGGTAGAGCAGAATGGACAACCTTCCCAACTTTCAACAAAGCAATTATAGTTAAGTGCCATGTTAACGGGCACAAGTGTCACAACCAGGATTCGAACCCACATTCTGCTGAGTTTGCATTCAGTGTACTAGACCTTTTAGCAAAGATAGGCTACAAGACAAGTAGTGGTGGGTTTAAAACTGGAGCACAAACTTACAGCATAAACTTTACAGCATGTAACTCATCCAATTTGCTAAGCATTGCAGTATTTTGCTTAGTACATGTAGTTGAACAACCAAAATGCGTAATGTACATGTATCTACAGTATGTATATGACTGGTATATCCTGCTAATTTTGCTTAGCTGTTCTAAATCATCATTCTGGAATCCAGGTCTTACAACGTAGGTCATCTTAAAGAGAGAGACACATGGTGACCTCAGAGCAGGGTTCCAGGACACCTCACTTGCCACTCACCAGCCTGTTCCCCTGGATCATGTCCTTTAATCTCTCTAAGCATTAAATAGATCCACAGCCCCCTTGATAATCTGGGAATGTAGTTTGCATGCAAGATGACACCATCAAGTATTGGTATCCTGACCTTATTAATCCTTACACCAGAGTCAACTATTCCTGGTTGGGAGACGAGTCTGGGCCCCAAACACGAGTCATGGCAGGTAGGAGACCAGATCAACTTAAATGGATTGACACATGACCAGGACAGACATGTAGTTTATGGTGCTGCTTAATATGGGTTAGCAATTTAGGGCATTTAGTTCACGAATGCAGCAATGGGTGCATGGGAATACGAACATACAAATATAAGTAAACACATTCGCTAAACACATAACTTTTTGCTAAATAGAGAAGTGAGTTACCAGTTGAGATGTAATGTCACTCATGTGACTTGTTCTTTGCTAATGTTTGCTGATCAGCTCTTCGAAACTGGGCCATGGACGTGTGCTGTTTTGTTGAAGACCCAACTTACAGAGTACACAAATTCTAATTTCATTTTCAAATTTCAAAATGCTTTTGAAGCTTATAAATAAAGTAAAGTAAAATCTTATAGCAGAAACATTTTACAACATACATGTAAAATGCTTTTTATCTGATATTGCTTATAAATTCTGTCCAACAGAATTGCTATGATATATTTAAAGTCTTTTGCTCAAATTAAACTGTATTTAAGTGACGCAGCTCTGGCAAAGGGAATAAAAAAAAATGCAGTTTTTGCCAATCACCGATGAGTGTAACTTTCACTGAATACATAGTGTTAAATGAGTACTGGAAAAAATTTACTCTGGAGGTATCAAGTGGATTCAAAGTAGTGATTGAATGTAAAGCGCATTGATACGGTTATTGTGAAGTGCGCTATATAAAAGTTGTTATTATTATTATTTATTAACACAAAGTAGAGCAGAGATCCTAGCCTTGAGCGCTACATGTAGCCAGGTGATCAGTACCCAGTGTGAATCCTATGAATAATCAGCAGGAATACAGAGTGTCACAGGTTGGTAACTATAGGTTCAATTTCATAGAAGCTGGTTAAGCACAAAAAAATTGTTCAGCACAGAAAAATCCTTAAAAAAACACAGGATTACCAGACAAAACAGCATGTGATTAACACTCTTACTTAGAGTACATTAAAATCTTTATAAATGTTGGTCAAGGTCCAGCGAATCGGAATATTTTAGTGCTTAGCATTTCTTATGCTTAATATGCTTAGTTTCATCAATTTATTTGGCCTAGGGTGTGTTCAAATGATGGTGTCTATAGTTTTTTAGCCCCGAATTCAAGTCGAGTTAAAGTGCTAAGCGTAAATATTAACTTGATTCAGTATCAACTCTATACACTTTCAAAAGTGCTTTTGGAAATGCATATATCCAGCCCAGGAATCTGTTATGTGCGGAATTCTTCAATGCCTGTTCGAGATCATCAGAGGTACTGCCATTCCAAAGTGTCACTGACGCTCTGGGCTAACAAGGCATGATGCGTCGTAACATCAACATATCGTATTCTTAGCTATTACAGTAGTGATACCAGCTGATGTAACGTCTCAGGCTACTGAGGGCCGGGCGGACGATCCATGACCCAGACAAGAAAAGGTCACGCTGGGGCCTCTTTGGAGGAGCAACCAACCAGGGTTTTCAACTTCTACAAGAGATTTAACTCAACAAATTGCTAACAGTTAGTTAATACAATATCTGGGAAATAATCAATTGTAATTTTAATGCAGGTTTTTGCCATTTTCCTTCTATAGAGTTAATTATGAAGGAAGACAAATGAGCAGACGACACCTTGGCATGCATGATGTACATACACACAGGTACATATGAACCTCATAGAAACATAACGTTTTGTAGTCATTAAAAAAATGAAATGGAAATAAATACAATGTGAACAATCAACCCTGCCATTAAGACACATTTCTCCCCCTTACATCTCTGTTTGCTGAGCCAATTTAATTTATGCTTTTAAAATCATTTTGGAAAAATTCCACTGGAACCAACGAACCCAAATGTTACAAATACAAGATTATGTCAATTAGGCCCTACATGTACATGTATATTGTTTAATAGGATTGGACATGCTCAGTGTTCTAGCGGTTTAGACATGTCCTCTTAATTGCGAGGGTCATGGGTTCGAGTCCCAGCCTGTGGATTTTTTCTGCATAAGTCCGTTCATACTGAATCATGACACATCAAGATTGGGATGAACTCAAAGTAACTTTCTAACCCTCGCACAACTATGCACATAATCTAACCAGTTCACTTCGGAGGACGCAATAACCTGAAAACAGGCAAAACTTTATACACACAGAGGCGGTCCTAGCAACTGTCAATCAAGTTTCTGGGCAGGTTTGGCGATAGCCATGTCAACACACATCATGGTATGGGAAGATACTTTGGCGGGATGTGCGTATGAAGGTAATAGACCAATGCATTGACATCATCCAGCCTCCATCTCAGAGATAAACCGATGATAAAAAACAATGGAAACGCACATACGCGCGGCACACAGGATAAGCCAACAATCTTTCAGTCTTTTGTCCCCTAGGCGAGGACGACCTACTCAAATTTTATCACATGCATAAGGTCTTATTTTACGGATTTCCTTTGGTCATAGTTTCGTGGCTTCGTTGAACAGGCAGTCTTGGTAAGAGAAAATGCTCATGATTAGAGGAAGGGCAGCTCTCATGATTAGAGGAGGAGATAGCTCTCATGGTTAAAAAGGAGGCAGCTCTCATGGTTAGAGGAGGGGCAGCTCTCATTGTTAGAGAAGGGAGCATCTCTCATGGTCAGAGGAGGAGCAGCTCTCATGGTTAGAGAGGAGGTAGCTCTCATGATTAGATGAGTAGACAACTCTTATGGCTAGAGGAGGGGCAACTCTCATGGTTAGAAAAGGAAGCAGCTCTTATGGTTAGATGATGGAGGAGGAAGTTCTTATAGTTGGAGAAGGGGCAGCTCTCATTGTTAGAGCAAGAGAGCAGCTCTGATGGTTAGAAAAAGAAGCAGCTCTTATGGTTAGAGGATGCAGGAGAAAGCTCTTATAGTTAGAGGAGGGGCAGCTCTCATTGTTAGAGCAAGAGCAGCTCTCATTGTTAGAGGAGGAAGCATCTCTCATGGTCAGAGGAGGAGCAGCTCTCATGGTTAGATGAGTAGACAACTCTTATGGCTAGAGGAGGGGCAACTCTCATGGTTAGAAAAGGAAGCAGCTCTTATGGTTACATGTAGATGATTCAGGAGGAAGCTCTTATAGTTAGAGGAGGGGCAGCTCTCATTGTTAGAGCAAGAGCAGCTCTCATGGTTAGAAAAGGAAGCAGCTCTTATGGTTAGATGAGTAGACAACTCTTATGGCTAAAGGAGGGGCAACTCTCATGGTTAAAAAAGGGAGCAGATCTTATGGTTAGATGATGGAGGAGGAAGCTCTTATAGTTAGAGGAGGGGCAGCTCTCTTTGTTAGAGCAAGAGCAGCTCTCATGGTTAGAAAAGGAAGCAGCTCTTATGGTTAGAGGATGGAGGAGGAAGTTCTTATAGTTAGAGTAGGGACAGCTCTCATGGTTAGAAAAGGAAGCAGCTCTTATGGTTACAGGGGGAAGCATCTTTCATAGTTAGATGAGCAGACAACTCTTATGGCTAAAGGATGGGCAGCTCTCATGGTTAGAAGAGGAGGCAGCTCATATGGTTAGAGAAAGAGCAGCTCATATGGTTAGATAAGGAGCAGCTCTCATGGTAAGAAGAGGAAGCAGCTCTTATGGCTAGAAGATGCAGGAGGAAGCTCTTAACAAAAGACCCTGTCTATGATGAGCTAACCCCCCCCCCCCAGATTCAGCTCATACAGCTCATTGTAGACAGGGTCTTTTGTTATTGACTAACGCTGGCTTGTTGGTCGGGGCACCATACCCACAAAAAACAGCGTGCTGCTGCATCAATGGATGATGTCATCGTCAGCCATTCACCGTGCAGGAAAACCATGCTGTTTATGGTTGATTTTTTCGTAACGGGAGTTTTGGACTACTGGTGGAAATCGTTGTATCCTGACTGGACTAGCTCGTATCCGGTCTCGCTTTTAACATTTCCGGGAAGAACATGAAGTATTTTATCCATTGTACTAATTGGGGGACTGTTGCCGACATTCATAACGGGAAAATTTTCCGTGTTTTTGTGACTTGTTTTCTTTCTTTTTGAAGCCTTTTTTTGCGTACAATTTTCTCTTTTTAAAATTTGAGTTGCACCGATTTTTTTATACATAACGACAGATATGCTCAGCGTTTCAATTTACTGGTACATTATTTTGGTTGAGACTTTTCAGAAAAGGCCGAAAATTACCGATTTCCAGAAGCCCTTTTGACTAATTAAATATTCACACAGAGGTTACGCACGTAAAACGATGAATAATTTGCAGATAAAAGGAAACGAAATTTAGTGACCTGCGGGTTGACTGTGTATGCAGAGCAGAAGTTAGCAAGGCACCACCTGTCACAACCAACTCACATTATTTAGCATTTTGGCAGGTAACATTTATGTGCTTGCCAAGATTTGGTCAAAATGATCTTTGGCCATGGTGCCCTTTCAAGGCATCCCTACAATGACTTTCTGATATTATAATTAGGTGCCCTTTATTCAACCAAAATATTTTGCCCTTCCAGGAATAATTTTCATTGTCGCAAAAAAAACTTTCACAACCCAAACCCAACATCCTATATTTGAGTTCACAAAACATCAATCTCTATTAATGTATGTTAGAATAAACTACGAGGGAATTGTTTACATTGGCTCACGGAAAATACAGCTTTGGTTCTCTCGTACAAATGTTTGAATGAATCAAAATAGACTGGTGCCATTACAATTGTTCTAAGGAGAATGCAGGAAATTGTCTAGAAAGACAGTGGATTTCCCTCAGGCTTTGTGTTTTTTGTGATCAATTGACAAAGGTACCGTACCTTGCAGATTTATTGTGTTATTAGTGAGCAACTAATCAGCTGGAAAAACTGTCATCTTTCTCCATTATTTGTAGCTTCTTAAATTGGTTGTCAGGGAACCAGATATTGATTTATTGTTTGAAGTGGTGACTGATTGGCTGAAAAGACTGGTGCCTACTCTCAGCATTTGCAGCTTTTTAAATTGGTTTTCAGAGTACCAGATATTGACTTATTGTTAAAGTAGGCCACTGATTATCTGCAAAGGCTGGTGTGTACTCGAACTACATTGTAGTTATAGTTTTTGAAACTGGTTTTCAAGGGTACTGGACAGTGGTTTCCTTTTTGGTAGTGGGGTGCTGATTATCTGGAAAGACTGGTGCCCCCACTCAGTATGTAGCTTTTGTGATTAGATGTCAGGGTACCGAGTACTGATTGATTGTTGCAAGTGGGCTACAACTGGTCATCTTGGAAAAAACTTGTGCCTAGTTTTAGAATGTGTAGCTTTTGTAATTGGTTGTCAGTGTACACAAGAACCAGATATTGATTTATTGTTGGAAGATGGCTAGTGATTGTTTGGGAAGACTAGTACCCTTCTTCAGAATGTTATGGTTAAATGATTGGTTAGTCAGGGTACCAGATACGGATTCAGTGTACAGCTGGAGGTCTGTTACTCATCAAATAGCCATCCAAGAAAAGATGTGTCTGCCCGCTCTGTTATACAACAGTAAGGTCACACACTGAGAATGGGAGGTAAAAGGATGTTTAATGTGACCATAAAGCATGTTACCCTGGATAAGGTTGGTCACATTATGGGGTCTGATTGCCGATAACATGGGGAGCATGCTGAGTTCACTACGTGTAACCGCCAAGTGAAATGTCATGACTTTATGCCAACGGGTTGCATTACATCTCAAACATAGCCACCACAAATCATCCTCAGCTTGCTGCCTATAAATAAACAATATCATTTCTGTTGTGGTTTAAATGGAGAGGAATACAGAACACAAGTTTAGGTGTGAACTATTTGGCTATAATACAAGTATCTGTTCAGCGCCATGTACATGTAGTGCAAGATTTCTAAATTCACACACAAATCATAACTATTAATCAACTGTGATATAACAGTGACTGGTTTCTACTTTTTACAATACTTTTGGCTTAATATTTGATTTGCCTGAACTGAGAAAAATACTGAATATGGGGAGTGCTTGATTCAGATCAGTTAAGGGTTATGACCAAATTATAAAGTTATAGTCCATTTAAATAATTTTTGATACTTTGATACACACACTTAACACAATGAACCCCCAGTTTAATACATGTACAACAAACCCACAGTTTAAAGGAACACGTTGCCTTGGATCGGACGAGTTGGTCAAAACAAAAGCGTTTGTAACCGTTTTTTATAAAATGCATATGGTTGGAAAGATGTTTTAAAAGTAGAATACAATGATCCACATAAGTTTGCCTCGAAATTGCGTGGTTTTCCTTCTACTGTGCGAACTAACATGGTCGGCCATTTATGGGAGTCAAAATTTTGACCCCCATAAATGGCCGACGTGTTAGTCATCGAGGTAAAAGGAAAACCACGCAATTTCGAGGCATGTTTGTGTGGATCATTGTATTCTACTTTTACAACATCTTTCTACCCATATGCATTTTATAAAAAACGATTACAAACGCTTTTCAAAGACCAACTCGACCGATCCAAGGCAACGTGTTCCTTTAATACTATAGTCACCACTTTGATACTATGGTAGTACTCATTATGATTATGTGATTATATGATATTATTTTGCTGACCTGATGATTTAGAAAGAGTAAAAACTTTGAGAGCGGCATCAGTCACTGGTCTAGACATCACTAAAAAATTGAAGATTTAGGCCAAGTCTGCCTTGCCTTGGTTACAACCGCATTCTAAGAAATTTTGGAGGTTCACAAATGTTTGACAGTGACACACCCTTAAATCAAGGATTTGTTGGCGAATCACAGGTTTGCATCACCAGTATGCAAGTACATCACTTGTCTCCTTTATTTGAATGAAGACACTATCAAATAATATGAAAAACATCACACCTGCATAAGAATGTATCAGAACTGAAACAACATCAAAAGCAAAACCTGTGCATGGTATTGAGACAATGCTGGCTGAATAAATTATGCCCCGGTTCGCTGAAAGTTTGAAAAGAAAACCTGGGGTGCGCTGGCAGGCTCTTAACTTCCCAATCATATTGTTATCTTGGGTGTGCGTTCCAGTTCCTACCGAACATCCCATACATGTACAGTGTGTGTTTCATTTCACAAAACCAATTAACTCAATGTGGATCACATTACCTTACATTTCTTTAGCTGATAAGCACGCAAATTTGATTAGCACAGAAAATTTTGATTAGCAGAAATAGGTAACCAGCCAGCATTCCATGGAATTCACAGGTGAAACTACTGTGACTGGTGCTTTGCATTTATTTTGCTTACTTAATAAATCTGCTATAAGAAATATGTTTTTGGAAGTCGATTGAACCTAGAGATAACATGGCACGCTCAACATAATGTCCTGTCCTACCTGGAGTAGATAACATTTCAGCCACGCCCCACTGCGAAAACAATTAATCCTTAATTGGATGATTTCAAGATTCAATTAAAAACCCATTAATGATACAGTGGAGGTATATTAAAGATAATTGGTATTAATACCGACTAATGGGTACCAATGTGCACAGAGAAAGTTCAGCACGTTAGGAAAGATTATCTGAAGTAATTTAAGTTTGCTGCGTAGAATGACGTCATCTACATGTAACCTACATTTAATATGGACTCTGGATGACACGTCACATAACATGTGTACATAAAGTACATGTACAATGTAGCTTCATTTCCACCAGGTTAGGAGAAAAAGTAAAGATGGGGTAAAAGACACTGGACACTATTGGTAATTGTCAAAGCCCAGTCTTCTCACTTGGTGTATCTCAACATGCATAAAATAACAAACCTGTGAAAATTTGAGCTCAATTGATGGTCGAAGTTGCGAGATAATAATGAAAGAAAAAACACCCTTTTCACACAAAGTTGTGTGCTTTTCAGATGCTTGATTTCTGGACCTCAAAATCTAATTCTGAGGTCTCAAAATCAAATTCATGGAAAATTACTTCTTTCTCAAAAACTATGTTACTTCAGAGGGAGCCGTTTTTCCCAATGTTTTATACTATCAACAACTATACATTGCTAGATAACAAGTAAGCTTTTTATGCTAACAATTATTTTGAGTAATTCCCAATAATGTGCAGTGCCTTTAAGTCTGCTGTGTAGAATGACGTCATGTACAATGTTCATGTACATGTACATGTAACCTACATTCAGTATGGACTCTGGATGACACGTTACAAACATGTAGCTACATAACCTTTCCACCAGGTTATGACAAAAAGTACAGATGGGGTTAGGAGTTGACTAAGGGCAGTCTTGCTGAGCAGAACACTTCTGGGGACTGCGGTTCAAATCCTACCTCGAATCAAAGCCACAGATCACCCCAAGACTGGATGGGTTCTGGCAATATCTATATTGGTCTTGGTTTTCTGTTGGATGTCTTCAAATATCTGCTATTTGCAGGTGACAAAGTGGAAGGCAATTTTGGGTACTGATTTGGGTGCTTATTTGCTGATGATAGGAAATAAGTAATGACTAAGTATAAACAATATTACATTTGCAGTCAAGGAACAAGACTTCATATGGCAGTCACAAGGTCCATCACAAACAAACCACTTTCCATTCAGAAAAGCCACAACAGTTTGTACATGAACCTGCTAGCCACTCAAAATGAGCAATATCGATGAACCTTTTCTCTTAAAAAAACCCTCAACAATTTCAATACCAAATAAATTGCAAACAAAACTTAACCATAGCTCAAGGCTTTGAATTTCCTCTTTGAGTGGGCGAGGCCTTTTTCATATTCCATAAGGCACTTCAATTGGCAAGGCCAAGACTAGGGCAACAAAGGACATTGGTTACATGGCCTCTACATGTATGTCATTCCAGGCCTGTAGTCCTTTGTGTTTATGTCTGAAAACGTGTTGTTTTCACTCAAAAACTGAATTGAGGTGTTTAGTACTGATCTGGGCCAAATCTTATAATAGTGAATGCATATCATAATTAGCTTTGGAATTTTATCTGTGTACGTGTACAATGCAGGTGCGACGCCACTTTCATTTGACAGATATGAATTCTTTGAAAAATCTTAAAGTTAACAAATCTTTTGAAGAGGCACCAAGGCAGCGATCAAGAGCAACAAAAGCCATGGCGTCAGCAAAATTACAGACGTGGTTAGTAATGTAATGTTAGCTAAGCACAATCTGTACAGAGTAACAGTAGCTGCTTAGCTAGGTTCAGAGTATCGGATGGTTAATTAATATAACGAAGTCGTTGGCAAGCAACTGGGCAAGCACCTGTCTATAGGCACTGAGTTCATGGTAAAATGCCAGCCATGGAAACATTCCACACACTGGTAATGATATCAGAGGTGGACACCCATCCCATCAAAGTATAACACACCAACCCAGGACCGCCAACACCGAATGCTTCGTGTCGGACCTTATTAGCCAGGGCTTCGATTGGCCCGCGCAAAAAAAAGCGAAGTTCCAAGTGTTATGGGCGAGGAAAGCTCCCTGCAAACCATTTGGGGAATTCTGAAACAGGAATTCATGTGGTAATTAACCACAAAATCAACCCAATTGGTGGTAACACTGGCAGTGAAGGGTTAAACAGACCTGGCGGCGATTAGTGACACATGTCACGCTCTGGGCTTTTGGTAGAGTGCAGGCAGATTGCTTTGGTTAATTAACTCTGATGGCACCCATGTTTCTTGGGCTTCTTCTCCCATTACCCAAGGTAATTGGATGGGGATTTGTCACATTGGTACACACTTTGGGAATATCTTACAAAACATTGAAGTATAAACTTCCCTTTTGACCTTTATAAAAAGAGGGGCAAGGTTTGCATTTTACATGACTGTAAAAAAATAATAAATAAAATCTCATTTTGATACCAAGATTCCTACAAATGTAATAAATTGAAGATTTACAAAGAGGGACTTTATTGATGTACAAATTGGCTTTGACAAACTCTCAACCGTAGTATGACGTTTGGTAATTGTCAACGACCAATATTCTCACTTGGTGTATCCCAACAAATGCATAAAATAACAAACCTGTGTAAGTTTGGGCTCAACTGGTCATCAAATTTGCCAAGAGAATAATGTAAAAAAAAAAACCAACGTATATTGCATTACTTTGTATTATTTCAAATGCATCATAAAAGGCTTCAGCTGAAGTCTTTTATTATTTGAGTGAGAAATTACTTCTTTCTCAAAAACTATGTTACGTGTACTTCAGAGGGAGCTGTTTCTCACAATGTTTTATACTATCAACAGCTCTCCATTGCTCTTTACCAAGTAAGTTTTTATGTTAATTATTTTGATTAATTACAAATAGCATCTAGTGCCTTTAGTATGCAACGGCCCCATAGCAATAAAAAAAGACATCTTCCTTCATCATCTGATCATGGGGACATTTTTTTAGTATATTTATACATTCAGTATGAAGAAGTGAAATCCCTGTGAGGTAGAGTATGCCTTTCCTCCCTCTATTGGCAGCGCATCAGTTTTTAAAATGTCGAAAGGCAATGGGATGACATTTCATGACAAGTCTGAGCTTGTCCAGTACATCACTTGTAATGGTGTACTTTTGGTTAATAAATAATAGAAACATTAGTGCTCCTGGATGGAAGTTGTTAAAAAAACCAGGAAAAATGCTGTGCACTAACGAGTCACTTACAGTACACATGACAATGTATTTTAGCCAATACGATGGCCATAATTTGTGTGCTTGAGCAGCTCTGTGAGATTGGTCTATAATCAACTACACACAGCTATGCTTCTCTTAATTACTTAAATAATAATAACAGCTCTTATATAGCACAAAGCCTTTATTCATGCTCAAGCGTTCTTATACACTTTGCCTGTCATACACCATGTCCGTTGATATGGTCACCACTATTAACACATTCTCAGGACTTGGCTATTTTCATTCAGGTAACTAGTGAGTCCTTGATAATGTACAGCACCAGAATAAACTCAATATTGATGAGATACATCTGAGTATCGACAACCGACGTAAAACATCCAGCAGTACCTGACCTCCGACTTCCTGCTGTTTTTTGAAAATAATTTATGCAAGTTTGCCCCAAAAGCCACGACTGGGGCTACAAGAAGAAAAATATTAAAGATGAAAATAACTCAGATGAGCTGAAGGTAGGAATTGATATTCCTCTTAAAACAGTCTAGATCGTAGGATAGAGGAAAACATGCAAGGAGTTCCAAAGAGATGCAGTACGTGGAATAAAGCTGTTGAAATGGTTCTTTGTTCTACATCTCAGCAAAGCAAGAGCGTATGGGTGAGAACAGCAGACAGCCTGATTCCATACTCAAACATTCTTATTGGAAGAACTATGTCAGACACACCAATGGCACATTTACCATGTTCATTAACTTGTATAAGTATTTTTATATGTGTTAAGCGTCTTGCTTAACGACTGACAGGGACTCAAACGCCTATTTTGAGTATCAGAAGCTTGTGTCTGGTGCTCTTATCTGCTCAGCCTTGACACACGTAAAGATTGGTTTAAAATAACTTTTTGTATAACACTTAAAATAGTGTGTTAAAATAGTGATGTCTCTGAAATTCTGTTAGAAAAACAAATCATTGAAGTCAGTACAAATGTGTACATTGTTAAATCGTTCAGGGAAAATAGATTCCTACGGCTGACCTACAAATAAACATAGCTGACGGTAGCTCGCAAGTAGGGCAGTCCACACTATGAAAGGGGACTGGATTTTAAAGTGCGTAAAAACTTGGATAGCTGCCTGGTACATAATACTAGCTTGACACTTTGCAGCACAGTTGGATTTCTAAGATGTACCATTTGGGATTATCACAGTCATATCACTAAATACAAGGGGGTGTCAGTCTATTTGCAATTTGTTATTGACAAAAAATACCAGCTCAAGTTAACTAACATAAGAAGTTTTGTTAAATTGTGTTGTGGTGCCATCATATCCTTTGAAGTGTTTACAGTCAATGTAAACTGTACTACCTTTGACATCAAACCAGATTGTAAAAGAAATGTGTAGTGTTTGGTGTAGTGTGTATTTCAGAAGTTACACAAATTGCATCAGCGTACATTAGTTAGGTTAACTTTGCCATATACATGTAGGTCGAGGTAAGGGGTTCAATAAGGGAATGGAATGAGGGGGCTGATGTTCTTAGGGCAAACACGTAAGATTGAGCTTGTTTAGCATCCTGTCTTCAGCTGTAACGGATCAGGGTAATGATAACAACCGAGGAATGAAAAAAGGAAGATGGGTAATCTATTCAATTCAAATACACATTTATCTAACCCATCTTTTGTTGTTGCTACACCACAGGGATTAAAGGAGCGAAGATTAGGATCAGGCTTAAGGAATAGCTTATGGAAGGCGAGTTTTTAGGGTGTACCTGTATTTGGCAACCTAGTTCTAGTGATGTATTGATGGCATCACTAACAGCAAAGTTGCCATGTGCAGCTAAGGATGAGATATAAGACATGAACAGAGAAATAGAGTTTCTTAGGATGTACCTGTAAGCTTGGATGGCAACCCAATTCCAGTAATGTCTTGACTACGCCATAGTGACCTTTGTTGACCCCGATGTGAATAGCGGTCTGCCGCCGTTTGTTGCGAGCATTCAGGTCAGCGTTATCACGGTGAAGTAGCTCAATGACGGCAGGCTCATCACCGAATGCTGCATGATGGATTGCACGGTCTCCATCCTTGTCCTGAACAAACGGGGAAGTCAGATTGGAATTATAGAAAGAAAAAGAAAGAGATGAAGAAAATATGTACAATTGGAGAAAAAAAATGTATTCATTCAGAATGGTTGTTTGCAAAATGCACTATTCTTTCCTATGGTTATGAAAACTCACAGAGCCTGGACTTACATTAATGTACTTTAGGGACAAAGTGTACACAGCTTAAATGAAACAGTACAAAACCATACAGTATATATGGCAAGGCATAAGTTCTACGAACTTCGGTTTAAGAGAAGGAAAAACAAATCCAAACTTGTTTTGGTCTTGTTTTAACAGTACTGCTTTAAAGTTGAAATAATTGTGAAAGTTTATTATGTAAACAATGTAATATCTTGCCTCCTACGATATCCCCCAAAATTCTCAAGGTCACTTTTATAATAACAATATGACATGCGCTAGGTAATAAAACAATATTAGATGTACATGTAGCGCATGCAAAACAATATGCTGATTCAAGGGAAAGTCATTTCCTTGTTTCAAAAGATTGTATTTTTATATAATTATAACCCAAGGTAATAAGGTTTTGACTAGTCACTCTCCAATGTGCATTGTATTTTTAATAGACAACTTAAAGGCAGTGGACGCTATCGGTAATTACTCAAAATAATAATTAGCATAAAACCTTACTTGGTAACGAGTAATGGGGAGCTGTCGATAGTATAAAACATTGTGAGAAACGGCTCCCTCTGAAGTAACGTAGTTTTTGGAGAAAGAAGTAATTTTCCACGAATTTGATTTCGAGACTTTAGAATCAGATTTTGAGGTCTCAAAATCAAGCAACTGAAAGCACACAACTTCGTGTGACAAGGTTTTTTGTCTTCTTTCATTATTATCTCGCAACTTCAACGACAAATTAAGCTCAATTTTTTAACAGGTTTGGTATTTAATGCATATGTTGACATACTCCAAGTGAGAAAACTGGTCTTTGACAATTACCAATAGTGTCCAGTGACTTTGAAAGAAACCCATTGAGTTGAACTACAGATTACTGACCTCCATCTCCACATCTACACTGTGTCTAATCAGTACTTTAATGACATCAGTGTGGCCATTCTGACTAGCTGCTTGTAATGCAGTGTGACCAGCGAACTGTACATTGACCTGTTGACAGATAAATACAAGTTGTAAAGCAATAATTAGTCTTCTACTGTAAATCATTAGTTCATTTACTCTGCAAGAACTTGCCATCCGCTTAAATAGTCAAACTAAAACTTTAGTTTGGTTTTAACAACAAGTAAAGATACCAAGTTCTTTTATAGCGCTTTACGGGTGTATCAAAGCACTCAGTATTTTTGTCTTGCAAGGTATGTGGAGCTAAGTTTTGATCTGTAAGACCTTTATGATCACAAGGTGATTAGGAGCAATATGCTGCCGATCAGACCAGGAATACAGGGGCAAACCCCTTCTCTACACAACACACAGGACCTACAGCTTTTTGTCCCATCCAAAACGCAGCAATAATGGTTTATAAGCGTCTTGCTTGATGACACAAGTTTCATGACCGGGACTCGAACCCACACTCTTCTGAACAGAAACATCAGAGCTTGAGTCCGGTGCTCTCATCCACTTGGCCACAACACGCCCGACATATCAACAAGCGTCAGTTGCAGAGATGGTTCTGACATACTAAATTTGAACTTGAGCATTTTAGCACCAAGTAACATTTGAAACTTTACAAAGTGTTCATACAATAACAAGCAAGCATCTTGAACGAAAATGCAGCTTGAAAAGGACAACACACCATACAACTTGAAATTTCAAATTGCAATTTTGAAATAAAAACAATAAAAGAGGTTTATGTTTTGTGAGAGATTTTGTGGATACGTTCATATCAGTCTTATTTTGATAGAGGCAATTGAAATAATAATTGTTAATTTATGCAGACATCAAATGCTATTTTACTGATAATGACAGTATGGCGGACAGGCAATTTTCTCTAAAAAATTAGTACAGTATACACTTTATAATCTATGACTTTCAAATTGAACTTAAACAAAATTGGCGACCAATTCTGCACTTAAAATATGAGCGCTTGATGTACAATTAATGACTATTAATATTGATCAACTCATTTATGCTCAAAGAAGATTAGACTAAACTGATCAAAACTAAGCATCGTTTCACCATCACCTACTTTCAGTTCAATCACAACTCTCAAAAGAGATATTTTATGGTGGTAGGCCAACCTCTCAAGGATGGTTGGACAGTGTATGTAGACCTACACAACTGTACATGTACATGTTATATTTATGCAATTTAAACAAATATAAACTTCCACTGTCATCAAAACAGGAATAGCACAGCTGGCTCAAAAATGGGTTGACAAAACAGAAGAAGACAGTAATGAAATTGAAGACGTCTATCAACAAACCAGTTGAAAAATTGGGGTCGAGTCTGGGACAAGTAGAGTGTCTTCAGGAAGAAGCCTGTGACCCGTTAGCATCCTCTTTTAATTGGGCTTTCTGACATACCTCCTACTGGAGATAGACCGGAAACAAGAGGTTATTCCAGTGATCTATGGCTCTACAAATAACAACTAACAAGCAGTGTCTTAGCCAGGAATTTGGAAAGTGGGAGTGCAACCTGAAAAACATAAAATCACTACAGAAAAATAGAAACATTGAGTGCGTAGCACACAACACGAACGCGCAGCGCCAAGTCTGTCTCACCCCCCCCCCCCCCCCTCTTAAGGGCTCTGGAAGCTCTGACTACTGTAGGTGCTCTCTGGTGGTTTCTGATGCATTTCTGGTACCTATTTCTGTTACAAGTAAACTATTTTGATTTAATTTTCGTTTTGTTTTCAACTCGAAAATGAGAGGCTTTAAAGCACAGATATTGTAAAGGTGATCGACGTCCACTATACATTATTAAACTCAATAAAATGTTTCTGTGTCAATATTAGGCCAGTTCAAAGCAGTTACTTAAACCATGGAGCTTGGACCCATTTAGCCTGAAATGATTCAAAAGCGATCAAATAATGCAGTACAAGTTTGCTGTCAACAAAATATTTTTGGGCATGTGTTACTCTTCATACAAATTTTTGCTTAAAGACTAAAAAAAAAGTAGAGGTATTGAAGAAATTAAGAGTTATCATTTACTATTGTTAATTTTCAGAACTATAGGCCTAAGGTCATGAAGCTGATAATAGTTTTTCTATTTATTTTAAACAAATCAATTAATTAATGTAAAATAATGATTCACACAAGTATTTGCAACCAATAAAAATGCTAAGAGTGATTTACATGTACCATAATTGTTTGCTTAATTTAACCTGACTGATCATGGTAATTAATATTTTCCTTAGTATTTGTTTAGGTTTCATAACTTTTAAGTCTTATAGCTTGTTTAATTGTTGAAACTGGGTCAAAGGCAATTTGTAAACATTCTGCGGAGAATAAAGAACAAACAGTTACGAAAGACAGTGCCATTTAAGTAGTTCCACTGGGCAAAAAAACGTACCATGCATTGAAAAATAAATTTGGGAGGTCTACAGCAAAACCGACTTGAGATTTGAAAAGAAACATGAACCAGTTTTTGAACCTTTCGAGCGGAAAATAAACATCGTTTTGTCAACTGCATTAACACCCAAGAGACGCAAACATTGAAATCCAAAAAAGTCTTGATGTTTCATACAAACTCTAAAACCAACAAACGATGTGCCCTTGAATTTCTAGAAGGAAAAAAGATCGTCGTGTTTGCCGCCGTCGAGTTGGAAAAAACTGTGTAACCAATCTACCAAGCAACTGCAGATGGATGCGGTAAAAGGTGCACTGCGCCGCGTGTCACTCAGTTACCGATACTGACGTCATAGTAGAAAAGTCCAGTGCGCGATGGTTTGTAGGATCGTGGATATGAGATTGGTACCTAAAATAATCTGAACGAAAACGCGTGTGAATTCGCCTCTATCATACCACGCGTGCATGGAGTTCATGTGCCTGCTGATGACAGTCGACGACTGACTGTTAAAACGAAGTCTGCGTGTCTCGCTTGCATTGTGTAATTTGCACGTGAGTTGTGTAATGTGTGGTTTGTGCGTTGTGTTTTGTGTGGTGGCAATGTGGTCAGCGTTTTCGAGGCAACTTCGAGTGATTGTTTTATGGTTGCGTCGTTGAAATTTTAAAAAGAAGAAGGAAATCTGGTAAAACCAAATCTAATTTTACTCACTGCTGTTTTTAAAAACAAAAAATAAGTTCAGTAATTTTCACTGAAATTATTAGACAGCACGGCTTCACCCAAGCCGTACATCAAATTTTTGCCCGTGTTTTCAGCCCAACTGGCCGTGCTAACACGGCGTGCACGGCTCGCTAGCTAACACATTGCTAACAAGTTTCTATTACTAAAAGTTGTTACTGTAAATGCTTTTTAATTTGATGTAAAAAAAAATATATATTTGAATGTTTAGGTAAAGGGACGACAAAAATGTCATAAATCAGGGACTGTGTTACAACTATGGAACCTGTGACTGGTCATCAAAAATAATTGTTTTGTTCTTGTCAGGAGAGACACAGTGAATAAATAAAACAATATTTCAGATATATTGTTTCATTCTTTTTTCTAATAGTAAACAGACGTCAGAAACCATATTTTGGGGATCAGGTTTCCTAAAATGTAATAAATTTGCAGGATTCACAATACAGTGCAGTTAAGTCACCCAGGAGAGAATGTTTTTGTTTACGGATGGCAGTCAAATTGCCGAATTTACAAAACACTTCAAATTGGATAGCAGTCCAATTGCCGAATTAACAAAACACTTCAAATTAAGCTCTTTGTAAAAAAAAAGAGTATCTACAAGCCTTGCATCATTACCCACTGAATTCCAATAAAATATCTTCATTGTATACAAAATAAAAAGAACCTCATGTGGAAAATATATACAGTGGAGTGCGGTTAAAAAGCTGAATGCCTGTAGGCTAAGCTAGATGATGCCTTCCCTCTCCCAGCGTCACCTTAGAGGCATTAAGTGTTCCAAAGTCACTAGGATCCTTCTTCAAAGCAAACACTTAGTGGCTCACTGTATTGTCAGGGCTCGCCCTTAACACTAGCCAGACATAAATATTGACTGCTATGAGGGGTGCGATAAAAATATAGGCCCTAGGTGATGTCGAGCTTAGAGCATAGTCATGGGTTTACATCACAAAGGGCATATCATTTTAACTGTGCCCCGAATATTAAGCAATCAATATTTCCTTTATATACCTAATAGTATAGATTCTTCTTATCTGATTAGTTCAAAGATTTCCTGAACTGACAAGGCAAGAGTAAAAGCACATTGATGTTTTGTAAAATGGGCCATATAAGAACTAGTTATTGATGTTATTATTATTATCTATTTGTTTTCTATTTTTAAGGTGAATAGCTTGAATATATACAAATCTAATAAGGCCGAGTCACACCGCAGTGATAACGAAAACGATAACAATCACGACGCAAAGAGAATGCCCTATTAGAATGTATTCTCTTTGCGTCATGATCGTTATCGTTTTTGTTACAGTGTAACTCGGCCTTTATACAGTATTTTAATTAAAATTGTTAGTTGTGTGTAACACATTTTATGCCAATAAAATACAAAAGTAAATGAAAGTTATGGCTGTGAATGTTGTTGGCAAAGCACTTACATTAGCATCTGGTCTTGCCAGGATCTCTTCAGATTTGACTCCGTCTCCATTTGCTGCTGCTTTAACTAACTCCTCATTGATGTCTCCAGTAATATGGGTCTCAAATAGTTTCTTCAGAAGAGCTGATAACCTCTCTAAAAATATCATTTACAAAATATAAAAATAATAATGAAATTAGTATAGCACCTTTAATAAGATTAAAGTATTTCATAGTGGTTGGGTTGGCGTTTCTTTCATCACCTCCCACTTCTAGGACCCGGTTTGAATCACACTGGGGGTACTATGTGGATTGGGTTTTCAATCCCTACCTAACTGCATGGATTTTCTCTGGAATATTCCTCTGGGGTTTTCCGTCAACATCTAAAACTGAAACTTCCTTCCTTGTCTTCTCTCCATTGGCTATTGGCTAGTACAGTGAATAAGTTTGCTTTGCTGAGAGTCTTTTGCTCCACAACCAGAATAAATAAAATGAAATGTAACCATGGCAATTGCAATGGGTTATTTTGTGGCCTGCATACACCATTGGTAATGGAGTACAACACCATAGAAGGGTAGTACAAAATTGCTTCACAGAAAAACAAATGCATTCATTGATTTGTTGGGTGTCATGGCCGAGTGGTCTAGAGCATCAAATTCCAGTTCTGGTGGTTAAGTCAGCAGAGTGTGGGTTCGAGTCCCGGTCATGACACTTGACTCCATGAGCAAGATGCTTCACTTTACTTGCTTCTCTCTACCCAGAGGTATAAATTTGTGCCTGTGATATTGTGTTTGAAAAAACAACTGGAGTGCCACGGAAGCTCGGGGCTGTATACTACCCAGAGAGCTGAGAAATGAATGTTAATGACCTGATGACCAGCAGCCGATTTCACGAAACTTTACGCAACTGCGTAAGTCCACTTGCGCAACGTTTATGGCGCCACTTACGCCATAAACGTTGCACAATTGGAATTACGCAGTTGCGTAAAGTTTCGTGAAATTGGCCCCAGGGCACTTATGTAAAGCGGATTGAGACGTTATTTCAAAATGCCTAAAATAATAACCAGCTCTTATTTTGTCTTATTATTATAGATATGCATGTTTTATCTGACTTCCACTTTGAGTATTAGACACTACACCATCCAAACAAAACCCAAACACAGAGGGAGAGAATAGCGCCCTCTGTAGTTGACAGTAAGAGCTGGAGAAATACCTGATGATATAGTAAGGTTTGCGGTAACACCATGTAATGAAAATCTCTAATTGAGTTGGGGTGGTTCTGAAAAGAACGGTTGGTTTTCTGAACCACCCCATCTCATTTAGAGATTATCATTACACTGTGTTACCGCAAACCTGTACTACTTTGTATTTTCACCATGCAAAGTTTCAAATACCTGATGAGTTGCTGAGTCCACCACTGTCTGATGCTACTTTAGTGACAGCAGTGGGATTGTATGTCCAGGACGTACCACACACCTCTACCTTCAGATCGTTGTCATGATAAATCTGTTGCACACGGCCGATCTTACCCAATGTCTGTAAACAGATAAACAAGAAATTCAGTTCAAAATTAATTCTTATCATTTCAGCCCCAAGTTCTTTGGACATAAACAGTCTGGTGCCCACATTGTTTGACCATTGAACCATGACACACACATTATCACACAACTGGAAGCTTGTGTTCAAAGTTCGACTTTACAAACTCTATTACTACCATAAAGATTTAATTTAAGACCATAATTAGTTATAAAGAGAGACAGCATGTACCAAAACCAATGCTGTGCCTAATTTAATTAAATAATTGCAAGCATATAAAAATCAGTTTGCCATGATTACCACTGTTGAATCTTATGTTGATTCAAAGAAGGTAAGCACAACAGTAGCAACTGTTGTCATTTTGGATTCATACAAATAATGTACGCATAACCAATTCTGTACCGTATCTTGAAAAATCAAGCATTTCTGTTGCAATAGGTTTTAGCATTTATTATCCCAAACTATAATTGCTTTTAATGGGGTGTCATTGCCGATAGGCTTAGAACATCAAATTCAAAATCTGGTGGTTTAGTCATCGAGGTGTTAGCCTTTAGTCAAGGCCTTCAAGGCTTAGACAGCTTTGTAAACAGGAAGCGACTGGAACGAGAGACACGTGCATGAGTTGAGTGGCAAAGCCACAAAAGCCTTTTCCAACTTGTTTGCGTTTTTGAATGAATTATTCAAGCATGAAACATGCATAATTTTTTATTTTTCCCTACATTTTAGCCCATATGTTAAGGATTGAGTTACAGAAATACTTAAAAAAAAAAAAATCATACATCATGGGAGTGAGTATATGGTGAAATAAGTTTGGAAAATACCTTTGTAAAATATTTAAGAGAATAGAGGATAAAATTACGTGGACATAATCTGGAAAAAGGTAGCGTGAATGCGACAGAAAAGAATGCATCATATCCATAGTCCAAACCATTTTATAAACGAATCCAAGGTAGATGATTCTTGTTTTCCAAAGCAGTATGCATAATTTGTTAATGTAGCTGACCCGCTAACCCCCATTGCTATGATTGGTTTGGAATTTTGCTACCCTTTAGAGTAACAAAAATCAAGATGTAAAAAAAAACCATTAAAAACCATAAACAAGGCCCTCGTACATGTAGCTTCATCACTTGCGTATGATCTCGGTCTCCCATTCCAGTTGCTATGGATCGCGGCTCTACAAAGCTGTCCAAGCCATAAAGGCCTTGACAAAAGGCCATACTTCATGGGAAAGGTCTATTGTCTGCTTCTTTCTACAGTTAACTCTTATTTACCGGCAGCATAGCTTCAGCCCATTCTCCATGACCACGTTGAAGTGCCTTGATACGTTCCAGATCGCTACAAATCTGGACTAGATCTCCCACTTGGAACTGGGAAGGGGTAGGTGTGTCTCCGCTAGCTGACCCTGATACTGAGCTGGCTGTATTCACTTTGGTCAACACGGCAGGGTTAAATGTCCACCTGAGGGAAAGTCAAAAACAAAAGCTTTCTCTGAGGCACAGTGTCAAATAAAAGAACCTAGATTCACTGCAGGGAGAGTGTGGAGATATTGTTGTTTTTACATTATATATTAATGGTTTATTTTAATCTGAATAAAAAACAACCAAAAGGTTGACAACATTCAAATTTACAAAGTTTTTACAGAATTAAGAAAAATGGAATTAACAATAAACAGGCATTATGGGTAGTCCTGCCTGTGTGTGGAGAATTTGAAATGCATGTACACATTGTGTATTGTAATATTGTGTACAAACCGCCTGCCTGATAGAGCCTTGCGTGCGGATTGGGTTTTCAGTTCCTATCTAATTGGGTTCTCCCTAATTTACCATTTTCTTTAGAACCACAGGTCATAGTGGACACATAAGGTCATAAGGACCCTTTGATGTAATTATCAGAACAAAATGTTACTAATAAGGCAAGGTTTAAGGCAAGGTTTTACAGCCACCTGAGGATAGCAAAAAACAACAGCTCTCTTAGGTCATTTCCAGAGATCCATAGAAGAAATGGTGAGCTGGACTTAGTACTGGAACTGGTTGAAGAATAGGGGGCTGAAGAAGGAAACCAAGGGCTTGCTTACTGCGGCACAAGACCAGTCTCTATTACATTTGCTGATAATTAGTTCTTCTGTGTTACAAATTCTACAGATAGGAGAAATGTTTTCTTTCTTATCCTTGCCTTCATAAAGGATTTTATGAAGCAAGGATAAGAAAGCAAACATCTCTGTTTACTATTTCCGCTATGATTTGACAGTCTACAGTACTAAAACCCAGCTTTTGGCTTTAAGCATGTCAGGTAGAAAACCTCATCAATTATTGATATTCACCTGTTACCACTAGGGTATGACACCACTACGTCATGGTCTTCATCTATCCCCACCACAGTGCCGGTTGCTCCAAGGGTCTACAAGGATAAAGAATTACTCAAGAATATCAATTAGGAAAAAGGAAAATTAATTTTGCATTTAATTTGTAGATCTGGTCTTCCTTTCACTCCTTTACTTTTGCTCAATGCTGCTTGAAAACAATTGGTCCATTCATTTACCAAGTCCCAACTTCATAAAACTGGTAAAGCAAACAATATGGCTAATCATCAAAAATGCTACCAACCAAAATGACATGTACCTTAAAAGATTTGGGTACTTTTTGTAATACATAACCCACAGATTTACACTAACTCACACCTTTTGAAGATAACGGTAGTAGGGATAGAAAGCTTACCTTAAAATATTACTTGCTGAGGTGCTGTAGTTTTTGAGAAAATAGTAAAACAATGTCACGAAAATGCATTTCACTTGCTAAAATAATTGTTGTAACTTGTTTTACTCATTTCTCAAAAACTACAGTACCTCAGCACGTAATATTTTAAGGGAAGCTTTCAACCATCATTATCTTCAAACTGTGTGAGTTTAACGTAAACATGTAGACCATGTGTTTGTGTCCTACACAAAGTACCAAGACCCTCTAAACATTTCTACTCAAACAACTGATGATCTTTTCAAACGGTAACTGTTGCGAACTGTCTGGACATCATAGTGGTTATTTTCAGGTTGAAAACAATCGGTGTCTGATATGTCCTTGATGGTCTTATACTATAGCTCAGGCGCAGCACTATTATGAAAAGTCAGTTGCCGACGACCTGAGGTTGGCTTTATATATGTATAGTAACAAATCGATAAAAATATGCCCCTTAATTTAAGGGCCTAAATTCATGGGCCATTAGCACAGGACACCGTGGTAAGCAGAGGATTTGGGTTGAGTTTTACCATGGTTACCTCAAACATGCCATCAGTCCATCCTCCATGTCCATGTTGGAGACTCTGTACAATCTCTAGGTCTAGATCCACATTCACCTGATCACCAAGGGCATATAAACCATGGACACCTCGACTTCCTGGTCCTTGCTCACCTGAAAGTAATGGCATCCAGAAAATGTCAAGGTTAAAAGTTGTACTCTAATCAAACAAGTTTCTTTAAAGACACTGGACACTATTGGTAATGACTCAAAATAACTGTTAGCATAAAAACTTACTTGGTAATGACTTATGGAGAGCTGTTGATAGTATAAAACATTGTGAGAAACAGGGGTGTCCAGTGCCTTTAAAGCTTTGGATTTTTGAGTAAGTACATTTTGGGATGTCGTGGCTGAGCTGTCTAGGGCGGTGGACCCAAGTTGTTTACAGAATGTGGGTTTGAAACCTGGCCTGGTCAGTCGCAACACTTGAGCAAGGCACTTAATCATAATTGCTTCTGTCCACCCAGGAGAACAAATGGGTACCAGCAAGAGCTCGCAATGAACTGGCATCCTGTTCATAGGGGAAAAGAAGTATTTGATATAATAGATGTTAAATTTGCATCGGGGATAAAGAATATTAATTTTGGTTTTACCCATACACCGCTGTCTGTCAGCACTGTATACTCGGTACTTTCCCCGAGTCCAGTGAAAAAATATCACAGGCATGTTACTTGGGTTGCATTCGAACCCACGACCCTTGCATTGCTAGAGCAGTGTCTTACCAACTAGACTACCAAGGTTGCCCAGTAGCTAGAGGCAGTTCGAATCCTATGTTTTGGCAGGGAGTACCACAACGATATTAGAGATGTTAAATTAATATTCTTTATCCCCAATGCAAATTTAGCATCTCTTATATCGTTGCGGTACCCCCTGCCAAAACATAGGATTCAGGCTGCCTCTAGCTACCGGGCAACCTCGGTAGTCTAGTTCGTAAGACACTGCTGTAGAACTGTAAGGGTCGTGGGTTCAAGAAAGTACTGGGTATACAGTGCTAACACACATCAGTATATGGGTCAAACCAAAATAAATATTTGATAGAACCTAGCCAATTGATACATGCAGCAATCTGATGTGAGGCAAAATTTTGTGCGGCTTTTTTGGATGTTAAAGCACAATACAGTTTTCTAGATGGTTAATGCAATAAATTTGAATGGAAGTATGTGTCATGTATTGATATTCTTTGTTCATTTTGTAGCATGTCGTGGCTGAGCAGTCAAGCACACTGGTCTCTAGCTCTGGAGTTTCCAGTCAGCCGAGTGTGGGTTCAAGTCCTGGTCTTGACATTTGTGTCCTTGAAAAAGAAGCTGTTTCTTGCAGAAGCTGCTGATTGTGACGCAGCCCCTCGACCAAGACTCGTACCCACACTCTGCTAAATGAATGAATAATGTTTTATTGTCACTTGTAAAAAAAAAAAAAATATTTGTACAGTGAAATGCTGATCAAAAACACATGCGCTCGAGTCCAACTCAGCCATGACACTGACACCAAATGTTAATACAGGGAAAGAATACAGAATTGACCTACCAAGGCAGGGCAGATGATCTCGGTAGAACGTTCCTCCCTTTGCATCACTAACTACCTTCAAATCAGACTGAAAGAAACAAACAATAAAACTTGAATTCTCTATAAACCATAACTGTTATTATTGTTACAGGATAATACACCATCCCATTCTTTCAACATGAAGCTTGTTTGTATACCCTAGATTCCAGATAAACACATTTATTTAAAACTACAATCTAAATTTTGAAATTACATAAATCGATGATGTGTTTTTGAAAACAACTTATGTTTAAAGGGAGGGTGTATCTGTGGTCAAGTTGGTGTTGGTAACTCCAAAAAGTGATGACCATAAAAACTTACTTGGTGAGAATAACTGCTGCTGTCGATGATTAATTTCTATAAAATTTCAAGAATGACTCCCTTCTAAGGAATGTGGTTTAAGAGAAAGGATTCAAATAAAATATAAATCTGAGGAACATTTCATGCATGAATACTTCTCAGATTTTGAATTTCAATTTCGGATTATTCTTCCCGCGTGATCCCGGTAGGTTTACAGCGCGGTGCTGTTCCCATTGGACTTTATAGCGGCCCTGTTAAGTTACCGTGGCTGCACAAAAGTCTTCCATGACCTCTTTTGGCCCGTTAGTTTTACATCAAGGTCGCGGTAGGTTGACAGGGAGGTCAGTTTACCATGCCTCCCCGTTAGATTTAAATTTTGTCATTCTACAGAAAAGTTGCGATACTTTAATACAAAAAGTTCCAATGGCATGAATGGGAACACAAAAACACAATCTTACCATTCCTTCATATCCAACACGATACAGATTCTTAGCTCCGTTGTCCCAGAGTACATACGCAGCACTGCGTGGACTTGTTGAACTCCAATCTTGTATCTCAGTGACCTTCCCTCGACGACTGCTACCACCATCCTGATCTTCCCACTCCCAATCTACCCCTCGGACCACCCTGGCACCCGGAAAGATTCCCCTAGCCATAATCTTTTTACTTTTACGCCTAGGCTCAAGGGCAAACCTGTGGGGGAAACAAGTGTGGCAAGTTAGCAAGCATTTGGTTTAAAAACTACTAAATACATTTTGTGGAGGCTGCTGGAGTTGGTCAAGTTAGTTCCCAGGTACTTGTATAGTATGTAAGTTAAATTATCCATATTTTCCCATTGAAGAATTACTCATTGTTAGTTTTATTATCTGTGATGCATGATTATAGGGCACTTTATACAGTGTAGACCATACATGGGATGAGACGATGGTCCTCATTGGGATTTGAACCCATGACCCCTGACACTCCGGGCAGATGCTCTACCAACTGAGCTAAAGGCACAGTGCGTGGTATACTCCCTCAGGCTTGCCCTTAAAAACGCCTTTTTTTCTTCTCTTGGTGTTGCATGGATGTGGGATGCGAAACTGGGCAAAGTAACAAACACATTACTTGATTTGGTATGGTGCCCAATCACCCTAGAAGTGTACTGTAGACCATACAAGTCTCATCTGTATTCAAACAAATTGGGGGTCCCAATTGCTTCACATGGAAGGAAATGGAATCATGGGCCCAGTAGGTAATGTAACCATTGTGTAATGTAAACTTTAAGGCTTTTAATTCAGCCACTTTAAATCTAGAGCTTCCAATGGGAGTTGGAACTGTTCCTCTGGTTAAAAGAGGTTTGAAAAACAAATATTTGTCAAACACAATAGACACACTAAACAAGTTCTTTAAAGTTATTTCTTCATACAGTGAAATCAAATTCTTATGATTTGATTTGTTGAAGCAAATGTTCAAGACTGACTATTGCCTTGAGCATCAAGCATTTAAGAGTCTATCATACCAACCTATCACTTGATGAAGTATTAATGCGGTAAAAACGATGTCTGAGATGATGCTTGTCGCCGTGGTAACAGGCTGTGCAGAGGTCATAGTTCTGACACTCGGCACATTTCCAGCGAATGCCATAGATTGGTTGCATACGACATGTATCACACATCGTACCATCATGCTTAACACCTGTGGGAATAGTTAACAATAATCAAAAATACTACTTTCATTTTCTATTTATGAGCTGTTTATAAAAAATAGAAAATGTTGAAAATAAAATTTTCTGTTTCCTAGTTCAAGCATCGAGGAAGGAAGGGAAGGAGTTCGAACGGCGAGACTAACAAAAGAAAACCCTGACAATGCCCCTGTCTGACCAGTGGGAAAAGATAGGAGACCTCCAGCAGGATGGCCGATTAACGAGCGGGATTAGATCCCTTTGTACAGAAGGAGTGTTACCGCCACTCTGCTACATGTTGCCTGCTGTAAAGATGAATCATTGGAGACAAGAATTGCGAAAATACAAAGTTTTCGCATGCGCAGTGTGTTTTGTTTGTCTTTTATGGGTGCGCACATGGTAGTAAAGATTGCATTGTTTTTTTTTCACACAAAAAACGGAGTTGTAGAAGGTGAGTTGTGATTGACTTCTTCACTTACCGTTTGTGGTGTTTTCATGGAAATATCATAGCATATTTTTACATTTTTTGCGACTTTCCTGTCACTAGCGGTGGATGAAAATTTGGGTATAAGCACACATGGGTGGTTTATTCAATTGTGTTTTTCGTTTTGGTGGGCGAAAGCATACACAATTTTTTATCAGGTCTCAAAAAAGTAGTTTTTTCTTTATTATATCCATTCGACATACGACGCCATAGTGTGAAGAACCAAGTGCGCACGCACAAACTCACATACGCCAGGTCGCCCATTGTTTGTATTTAAGGTATGTGGGTGATTACGAGGTGTCGTTAAGCGACCACAGTACCACGGGTTCAGCTTTTGAAGTCCCTTCGTTCGAACTCCTTCTCTTCCTTCCTCCATGGTTCAATTGACACTCAAACGTTATCACCAGTTTCAAAAGGCTTTGGTATTTTGTTATTTACTAGTGATTAAACTGATTTTGTGTAAACAATCGTCAATTGGTTCAAACATAAGTTTCATCTGTTGGTAGATGAATAAAAGTATCTTTCAGTAGAAATATGTAGTTCACATCACACTTGTTTTTTTAAATTACATTGCCAATCAAAAAGCAAAAGAGCCACCAACTATAGGAGATTTATTAAAGAATAAAAAGTTGAAAACATGTAAACAGTTATTGCAGAGACACCTTACAATTAATAACTCTCTTTATATCTGTTGAGTGGCTCTACAAAGAACCAGTGGTCATGGTATTTACAACTCCGGAGTTGTATTTAAAAACTAATGTTTTTTTTCTCAGAACCAATTCAATTCAATTGACCCACCATGGGTCAAGTTACTCCTACTACATGTACTGACTTAGCGCATGGGCCTCCCCCGGGATGGGGGTGGTGGTATTTTCTAGGCCATCCGTCAAGTTGTCTCAAAGTCGAATTGTCTGAAATGTCGAGTTGTCCGAACGGTCGAGTTGTCAGAACGAACGGTCAAGTTGTCCGACGGACAAGTTGTCTGACGGACGAGTTGTCTGTTAGTGTTAGCACTACAACAGCACCACAGAAAATGCTTAAATGCTTTTACTTGCACAGTATGTGTATATTTTTATGCCTTGAGTTTATATCTGCACCTGCTAGTTTGCACCTCAACGTGCGAGTATATCGTAGGAGGTCCTGTTTTCGAGGTGTCCCTAATATCGTGGCAAATCTTTTACCTCTCTGTGCGCGATGTAAACAGTCCCTAGATAAAAATTGTGTGGTTTTATTTGCCAAGCAAAGAGTCTCCTCTTCTTTGACCAAAACTTAGAAACACGTAAGGCTCCACTGGTCATTTGCACTTGTAAATGCAAAAAAGTTGGTATTTTAGGCATTTCTACAAGGTACAAAAATATGTCATAATGTTGAGGCCATAAAAAAATATTTGCCCACCGAAAAAGTTTCGTCAAACGCTATTTCAATTCACAATTCATGATGATCAAAATCATGTGACTGAATGTTTTGCTGAGCATTCTTAAAGAAAAATACAGAGGCTTAAAGAAGCCATGTGCCTTATATCATTTTCTAATATTTTTTGAGATTTTTATTTTGTAACCCTCGTATCAATACTATTATTTATATTAAAATTTAAACATCAGCTTGTTGATTCAATTATCACTGTTTATTAATAAGCTTTACTATAAATATTAAGAAAAAAAGTAGAAACAAAATAAATAGAAATCAGATTTTGAAGCCAGTAATTATTCACACTTTTTATTTTTGTTTTATTTTTTTAAATTTTTTGCAAGTTACCATGGTAATTTTAAAAATTTAATAAAAAAATATTTTGAATAAAATGAAGGCAACTGCTGGCTATACAGTCATACACAGAGTCTCAAAGAACACTTGTAGTCACTGCAGATGTTTCTTCCATAATAATAATAATAATAATATCGAAGTCTTATATAGCGCACGTATCCACCAAACAAGGTGCTCAAGGCGCTGAGTATATATACAAACTTTCAGAAAGATAGGTTATTGCAGTGATGAATTCTGAGACCCAATTATTTAGCACCTTATAAGGGTTTACAAGGCGCTACGGCGCATTAAGCAGCCACAACCAGGAACACCGGGGCGAACCCCTTCTCTTTTCGATAAGTGCACTGGGTTCTTTTACATGCGTTACACAACACATGGGACCAACGGCTTTACGTCCCTTCCGAAGGACGAAGCAATGGTTAAGTGTCTTGCTCAAGGACACAGTGTCACGGCTGGGGATTCGAACCCACACTCTGCTGATCAGAAACACCAGAGTTTGAATTCGGTGTTCTTAACCGCTTGGCCACGACACTTCCACCATGTATCACTTGTATCACCATGTATCGCTTCACCGGGAAACCATACTTTCTTGTTTGCCGTGAAAATAGGAAAAACTCAAAACAAATGGGGCCAGTTGAAGTCATCCAAGATCGGTGTGTGGTGTGAACATTTCAATGTCCATCAAGTTTTAATATATGTTTGCATACTTCGTATTAACAAATGAAGATAATTAGGGCATCGGTTGATATATTGCATCATTATTTTTTTCCCAATTCAAAGAAAAAGGCATAATAGCGTGATAACTGGTAAGCAGAGGATACTCCAGAGGTTTCTGCACAGTATAGGAAGATGATGAGATGATGATGATGACTCAAGCTCAACTGTGTTTACCAGCAGAGGGAACTTTATTATTTATGAAATTATTTAATGTATTTTTTTCTTCAAAAATGATTTCATCCAGCAACCTTTGAATAAATGAAACAAGTTGTGTGCACAGTGAAAGCTAAACTAGTTTAGTATTTGAGAAGCAAAATTATAATTTTTGAGGAAAATCGTTCAGTGTGTTTTATAACACAAACCTGTTGGAGCACTGTCGATAATCCTGAGATCATAAGCCCCAGCACAGCGATAGTTAGCTGCTGTTCCATTGTCCCATACAACAACAACCTCCTCCGGTGATTCGAAGCTTCTCACGGTACCAACATGCCCCTCGCCGCCGTCCTGTTTGCCCCATTTCCAGTCGGGCCCACGGACAACTCTCGCTCCTACACCTTCCATCATATTCACACGCACATTCGTGTTTCGGCCAGGCCGGATATCCATGTTGGCCATCGTGTGTTTTTGAGTTATGGAAATTAATTAAAAAGCATATAAATTTCCCGTATTTGCAACCATTTTAGTTCCCTAACCCTGACTGACAATGACCCATTGACATTCAACTTTGGGTTATGAATTCCACGGCTCCTCTGACAATTGGGATTTCAACCGTGTAGTTGGTGTAAAGTTCACAAGTGCTAAAATTGTAATCTCCATTGACTTCCTGAAATTATTTGAAATTTTTCTAAATTTCTTTCAAATCATTCAATCTCACAAACAAATGGAATTAATAATCAACAATAATTAGAAGTATGAATTGCAGATCGATTTGTACGAAAAAAACACCAACTACACTTTTGAAATACACATTATCTAATGCTACACACCATAATAGAGCCAGTTATGCTATCACATACTTTTATTAAGTTGACTCTACACTTGCACACAAAAGTGTCATGAATTACATTGCACTGCTACAAATTGTATTGTTTTTAGTTTGGGCTGGCGTCAACAATAATGTATATTGTATAAAACACCATAATCATACAAACTGAGCATATATAGAGCTCTGCCTTGCTCTCTATGGACTGAGCAAGGACACTGCACTTAAAGGAACACGTTGCCTTTGATCGGACGAGTTGGTCAAAACAAAAGCGTTTGTAACCGTTTTTTATAAAATGCATATGGTTGGAAATATGTTTTAAAAGTAGAATACAATGATCCACACAAGTTTGCCTCGAAATTGCGTGGTTTTCCTTCTACTGTGCGAACTAACATGGTCGGCCATTTATGGGAGTCAAAATTTTGACCCCCATAAATGGCCGACGTGTTAGTCGACGAGGTAAAAGGAAAACCACGCAATTTCGAGGCATGTCTGTGTGGATCATTGTATTCTACTTTTACAACATCTTTCTACCCATATGCATTTTATAAAAAACGGTTACAAACGCTTTTCAAAGACCAACTCGACCGATCCAAGGCAATGTGTCCCTTTAACTTGTTCATTGAAAAGTGCCCTCTACGGCCGGAGACCATGTTGCCTTTTTGGCCGGCAATCACTTTTATTTTATCACACAGCAAGGAATAATGTTTATCACAGATGTTTTTTTTATCGCCCGTTTCGTCAGATGATCTTGATTGAACTGAAAATAAGTACAGCATAATTTGTTTTAGTTTTTCGAGCATTTTAAACCAGTCACTGTACTCTCATACTCATCAACATCAGGATCCCCGAGGAGGGAGGGGGTGCAGCTTAGGGGGGGGGGGGGGGCACGTGCCTCCTTGTAACATATGAAGAAGCAAAGTAACAAGTCTTATTCCCCCAGTGGTAGGATGAATTTCTCATCATATTAAGCCTTTCACATTTTCTTCCCCTACCAAAAATGAATCTTTCATGATGTCACTTGAAAAATCATATGAAACCCGAGATTTGTCAGGGATGCGATCCGATGTGGCAGGATGTTCTGTGTACAAACTACTTCCGGTAGCGCCCTCCTTTGAAAATCCTCCTTCAGCCCACGTTAATATCCAATAATTATGAGGGACATATTTCCCTGTGACATCACAGCTTTCAAGTGTATTTTACACCAAGCTTGAATGTGAAACGTCAATTTTACCCACCTATAAGCTTTTAAAGTATGAACCAGGGAATCAACCAGATCCAAACGCAAGATTTTTTGAGTTTTTTTTCACCTCTCAACACGCCAAAAGTTCAGTGTGATCACACTGTGCTGTCCCCTCTTTGGATGTTACATAAATGTTTCCAATAAATTTATTGATATTATTCAGGAAGTCATCCAACATTTTTATTTGCTGTGCTTAAAGGCAGTGGACACTATTGGTAATTATTCAAATAGTTATTAGCATATAACCTTTCTTGGTGACGAGTAATGGGGAGAGGTTGATGGTATACAACATTGTGCGAAACGGCTCCCTCTGAAGTGCCATAGTTTTCGAGAAAGAAGTAATTTTCCACGAATTTGGTTTCGAGACCTCAGGTTTAGAACTTGAGGTCTCGAAATCAACCATCTAAATGCACACAATTTTGTGTGACAAGGGTGTTTTTTCTTTCATTATTATCTCGCAAGTGCGATGACCGATTGAGCTCAAATTTTCACAGGTTTGTTATTTTATGCATATGTTGAGATACACCAACTGTGAAGGCTAGTCTTTACCAATAGTGTCCACTGCCTTTAAAGGAACACGTTGCCTTGGATCGGACGAGTTGGTATATAAAAAGCGTTTGTAACCCTTTTTTATAAAATGCATATGGTTTGAAAGATGTTTTAAAAGTAGAATACAATGATCCACACAAGTTTGCCTCGAAATTGCATGGTTTTCCTTTTACTGTGCGAACTAACACGGTCGGCCATTTATGGGAGTCAACAATTTGACTCCCATAAATGGCCGACCGTGTTAGTCGACGAGGTAAAAGGAAAACCGTACAATTTCGAGGCATGTTTGTGTGGATCATTGTATTCTACTTTTACAACATCTTTCTACCCATATGCATTTAATAAAAAACGGTTACAAACGCTTTTCAAAGACCAACTCGACCGATCCAAGGCAACGTGTTCCTTTAAGCACACTGAGACCTGGTTTTTCATTCATCAAACCCCTATTTAGCTCAGAGCTTCCATCGATGTTACAAAATGTTTACTAAAATTGAGAAGATATGGTATGTTGTTTATGTTAGAAAGGCACCACGAGCCCTGTGTTTATTCGTTTTTATAATAGACTATATCTAGATTGCCTAGAAGTGTGTGTGTTCCTCTGCACATGGAGGCTGGACTGTTCCCCTCGAGGCCTACAAGAGCTCCGTAAAGTCTGGCTCACATACAGTAGCGGCAAACCCTACGGAAGGTGACGCAACGTGAAAATCCCAAAACGTTGGCGGCAAAGCGAATGCAAAAGGGGGAAACCTAAAGTTCGCTGACGGCGGGAACGTCCTTCAGCGACAATACCATGATGGCAAGGGACGATCGAACGGCTGCGGCAGGGAACTGCATGGTTCTATAAGCGAGCAAGATTGGACGTTTTCTGTGCGGCGTCGAGTGACGATCGGTGTCCTTGACGAAGCCCGACAACAAGGAACGAGATCAGTCGGCTGACGGTGGGTTACGGCGACGAAGACGTGACTCATTTGCCGACAAAACCTCTGTTGTGTGTGCAGGTCGTATACATAGTTGAGTTTTCCACTCATATAGATTTCACGACTACCAACCGAGGAAATGGTGACGCCCTCAAAACGACAAGAGACTGAATCCCACGGCATGGAAACGCCAAGCGATGATTTCGGCCGTATGCGTCAAGGAAATGAGGGTTGCGTTCTCAAACGAAATCACAACGGTTTTCTTTTTGCCGTCACAAATTTTTAAACATGTTGAAAATTTGCCGACGGACGCGACTGATAATTTCGACCGTCTGCGGTCGCTAGCGGATTCGTCAGCGACAATTGACGGCAAAACAGATGGTTGGCGGCAAATTCATTTCATAGTAGCTTGCCGTACCCCCCTGAACCATAGTGTGATCATTGTGTGAGCCAGCCTATTAGTAAGTTTTTATAATCAAAGATATACCATCACACAGTACAATTGACACCCATCTTAAACTCACAAATTGATTATTTTATTGCTTCAAACCCTGTTGTTTGAACTTTGTAACAAAGACGGAAGAATGTAACAAAGACGGAATAATATAGTCACAATGGCAAGTGTCCTTTCAAGAAGTATTGGACCACATCTCAGGAGAGATTTTCTCTTTGTATGTACATGACGTTGTAATCACTTGGGATTCGTCATTACACGTAAGAAACTTAAACATGTTTTTATTTTTCTATCTGTAAGAAAAGAAAAAAAGGTGCTATTAATCCATTGGTTGTATTTGAGGGGCTGGTGTATGTTAATCCTTCCTTGTTATCGAAAATCTCAATTGGTTAGGTTTCCATATGAAAAGAAACACACCCTTATAAGGGTGTGTTTCTTTTCATATGGAAACCTAATCAGTTGAGATTTTAAGGGTGTGTTTCTTTTCATATGGAAACCTAACCAATTGAGATTTTCGATAACAAGGAAGGATTAACATACACCAGCCCCTCAAATACAACCAATGGATTAATAGCACCTTTTTTTCTTTTAGAACTCCACTGAAATAAGCGATTCAGTCGTTTCAATTTTAAAGACACTGGCATTATTGGTAATTGTCGTCACAGACCAGTCTTCTCACTTGGTGTATCTCAACAATATGCATGAAATAACAAACCCGTGAAAATTTGAACTCAATTGGTCGTCGAAGTTGCGAGATAATAATGAAAGAAAAAAACACCCTTTACTCAAAATAATTGTTAAAACAAAAACTTATTTGGTAACGAGCAATGAAGAGAGCTGTTGATAGTATAAATGAAACGGCTCCCTCTGAAGTTTTCGAAAAAGAATTAGTTTTCCCACGAATTTGATTTCGAGACCTCAACATTAGGTTTTGAGGTCCCGAAGTCAAGCATCTGAAAGCACGTGTGACTTCGTGTGACAAGGGTGTTTTTTTCTTCAATTACTATCTCGTAACTTTGACGACCAATTGAGTTCAAATGTTCACAGGTTTCTTAAATTTTTGCATATGTTGAGATACACTTAGTGAGAAGACTGGTCTCTGACAATTACCAAAAGTGTCCAGTAAACTGCAGCTCAAAAAATCATATACCAGTACAGACCACAACTTTTGAAGTTGCACAAAATGAGCTACTCTAGCCAAGTTTCTACATTTTTTAAACATCAGGACAAATAAAATTCCCCTTTCTTACATATTATGTTATCTCATTTATTTAAGCCATGTCCGACTGACAATGGATGAAGCTCTTTTGAGTTGACATTCTTTCTAGCACAATTCAATACTCTATAAAGGGCCACCCTATAAATCGTTTGACACAAGTTTATCACATGAGGGTGGTTGGCAACTTCCAATATTAACCTAGGCTAAATTTTAAACTGTAATAATACAATGATGAACACAATAAACCTTCACTTAAAAATACCCATTAAATCAAATAATATAGTTAGTTATTTTACCTCAATAAACGTGATAGATTTATACACAAGTAGGCAACAAGTGTTTGTTTAATTTAATTAAAATTTACGTTTCCATATCACCAAAACTCCATTCCAGTTAACAGTTCACCAATTAAACAAGAGCCAATTTCAAACACCTTTTCTCTCTAAAATACATGTATGCATAGTATAGTATAGAAAGTTTTGCTTTGCATAAAGAGTAAGATTATAAGCTAAAAAGCTATGATAATTAGCCCTTCTTTAGATTAGTTCCTCAAAGAACACTGTCTGGTATGACAAAGCAGCATAAAAGAGTTGGTACATGGTTTATTAGTTTAAGGTCAAAACATTGCATAGATGCTGTTGTAATCAGTACCAACTTGATGTTGAAGATATCATAGTTTTACTCTGCATGAAACAGAGCCATGTATATGAGTTGTAATCAATTTAAAATCCCCCTATCAGGATACAAATTGTCTGCTGAAATGTTCTACCATTTTCTTGTGTCGCCCCATGATCAGGACAAACACAACAAAATGATAAGCATTACAGAAGACATTTTTTATTGAAAACAGGATGCTTCAAATCTCTGGTGTCTGTTATGTTAAAGCTTTCTCTGAACAACTTTTGGTGTTTCATTTAATGTCTTTATTTATAGTTTAGTTACCCACCAACCCACCAAGGCATACATTTAATGTACCTTATTACACCATAGAAAAGATAAAATTTTAGAATGTTGATCCCAATTTACCCATACACATTAGATTATATAAAAAAATATAGTTATTAGTTCTTAATCTACAATCCACAGAAAGTTTTAACAAAGCGTATAAAGGTTCATACAAAATTTCAATTCTGACCTGATCTGAATTACAAAAGGAGCTGGAAAAAGTTGCATTAAGTTAAACAATGATGGTGAATCATTGCTGGTTTTTTGAGTGCATTTCGAAGAAATGTATCATTAAACAAATCTAATGGCTGAACAAAGAAGAATTGTCTGGAGTGGGACTTAATTCTGCGACCTATGCATTAACTGCCTGCGCTCTACCAACTGAGCTAGCTAGCCCTGATGTTGGTCCCTATTTTGTCAAAATCTTTGTTCAGGAATGCCATTTAGAAGCCAATTGTAGCCAGGGATATGCTATGTTGGGCGCCGGCACATTCATACGAAAGCTGTAGGTTTATGTCCTCCTCCTCTAGTCAACTTGTCTTTGTTCAACCCAAAATTAGAAGATTTACCATTACTATATATTAAACAAACCAGTGAGGTTCCGTTACATGTAGGCATTAATCTTGTTAATGCTCATATCCCTAAGAGATCAATAGCATCTTTTGCTGCATTTTTATAAAAGTTAAGAAAGCTTTACAATTACTGGCACTCAAACTTTGTTAATAGTTTGGTCTATTCAAACATGGTTTAAATCAGCAATTCAAGCACTTTGAATCAACAATATTTTTTTGAGAGGATGATAATACTTCCAGTTTCTGAATACTCGTTTGAATGATGAACCAAGTTATTCAATTAGCATATTTGCTGCAATTTAATGATCAAGTAAAACAATGTTAAACTTAACTTCTGATGACCGCTTTAAGAAGTGATTCTCAGATGAACAAATTGTCAGGGTTATTCCTCCTTCTTGACACTTTTTTCCTTCGGAATTCAGAGCAGAATTATATTGAAAGCTAATAAAGGCTCCAGAATAATATAAAATACAAAGGCTTTGAGTACCAAATCAAGGCTGTCTATTAACAACACATTTATATCGAATGACTCCCGTCACCTATAGATAGCTTTGATAACAATTCAAATAGTAGAGTTCAGATGTGCTACAGCCTGTCATAAGATTTAAATAGGAATTTCAGTTTAGAAAAGAGCGCCTCCTAAAATTGTATTGGATGCAAGTTTGATATTATTAACCCCTTTTCTCATAATTCAGGGAGAAAAGTAATGAGTTGCTGTAGTAATTTGAAGACACCTCTTAATTTTGACTACTAATGATTTGATTATTATGTGTGATACAGCTCTATTCTGTGTTGATAATAGTAGGATAGCAGCTACTAAGAAGATCTAGTGGTTTTCTTGAGAATTTATGAACCGTCACCTCCAAATCATACTCGTCAATCTCAACCATGTTGCTTTTACCACCAACAAAGTATAGCACTGTGTACAACGCTACCTGTAAATCAAGAATCAGAAAACACAACACATGGTAGGTTCAATATTAATAATAGTAACAATAATATCAAACTCTTATATAGTGCACATATCTACCATCAAGGCACTCAAGGCGCTTAGTATATATATTTTTTCAGAAAAATAGGTTATTGCAGTGATGAATTCCGAGACCCAATTATAAGGTGCAACAGCGCATTCAGCAGCCACTGCCAGGAACACCGAGGTGAACTTCTTCTCATAGCATGAAGTGTTACTAGAATCCTTTACATGCATAACGCAACTCACGGGACCAACGGCTTTACGTCCCAATCGAAGAACATAAAGCTGATACAAGCTGTTGAGCTGATCCAAGAATGGTTGGTTAACTTTCAGACACTAGCATGTCAACGGTCTATAGCAAATGCCATCAACTGTCATTTATATGGAACTGGAATGGGAGACTTTGGAACACTAGGTGGCAGCAGATATACCAGGTATGTTTCCATTGTTTAGGTTGGTCTGCACCAAGAACAATGAATTTAACCTGGTAAGTCTCCTGCCACCTAGCGTCCCTCACTAACAGTCCCTCATTATGTAGCTACATTGTACATGGTTGACAATAAACTAGCAGGATTTCACTTCGATTTACTTTAGTAAGTTTTTTACTGACCCTCATGTTTTTCTTTTAAAACATAAGAAATAAAAAAATATAAATGTTATATTCTTACCTCAAATTCTGGACTAACACCAATAAAGGAGCTGCCAGCTGGCTTGACGACACCTTTCCACTCAAACTGAAGACTCATCAATCGTTTGTTCTCATGAGATTCTCCTCTCTTGGCTCGCTGTTAGGACAAGGAGTAGTAACAAGTCACTCAAAAGTGAGTCTCGAATTGACATTTGACAGAAAATTGTAAGCAACAGTGCTTGCTAGGGTTAGGTTATAGATTGTTTTTTTGTCACAGCTATGTTGATTTTTATTTATAAATATGATAATATCCCTTACAAAGATTCTGCCTTTTGATTGGTTTAGAGCGCGTCACATGATATGTCTTATTTGATTAGGAAGGCTGCTTGTACGTGACATGCAATCACAGCAAACAAGGTACATGTATGTGTACTACCATTAACAACCAATGAACTACCTCTGCAGGGCCTGGCAACCAATGTACTATACCCAGAAGCAACAGCAGATTCTTGGATCCGTTCTTGCGTCATAGTTTTAACCATAGCAGTCAATATTTGTATACTATCAACAGCTGCAGTGCTTCTCACCATGGAGCAAGTATTTATGGTGATTCATTTTTAGGAGTACTTGCCAAAGTATGCCCATATACCTTTGAAGGCTATGGACACCTTTGGTAATTGTCAATAACCAGTCTTCTCAATTAGTGTATCTCAAAATGAGCATGAAGTAACAAACCTGTTAAAATTTGAAATCAATCGGTCGTCGAAGTTGCGAGAGGATAACCTTTGTCGTGTGCTTTCAGATGCTTGAATTTGAGACCCGAGGTCTCAATTTCAATCCAAATGCATTGCTCGTTACCGAGTAAGTTTTTATGCTAACAATTATTTTGAGTAATTACCAATAGTGTCCAATGCCTTTAACATCTGAACAATGAGAACAATGACCTAAACTAGTCCAACCGTGAAATAAAAGGGTAAAACTTGAGAGAAGTACACATAACTGATGAAGGCAGGCTAACCAGGCTTATGAATGACTGTTTTTGTGATACTATTTTCAAGTTTTGATTATTCTTTTTGATCGGAAGTTTTCATGCCATATAAACTGACTTACCTTTCCTTTGGGTGGGAGCCAGCCTTTGTAGTCAATATGACCTGCCTTCTCCTGCAGGTAAAACTGGATCCAATTGTGGAATCCACTCACTTGTTTGTTTTTGGTCTCGCCAACAAAAACATGCTCAAAACCAGATGAATCTCCTGGCCTATTGTTAAACAAAACAAGTAGACAAAAAAGAGGTTGTTTGTAAGAAACAAAATAAGAACAGTGTACAACTTAAAGTGTTTTCATGACAAGAATTTACAAGGGACACTGGACAGTACATAAAACTGTTGTCCTTTCACACGAGGTACATTTTGTAAAATTGTACAACCATGCTACAATTTAGCAAGGTACCCTTGCTAACTCGCTCGTGTGAAAGAGGCTGTGTAGAGACTTCAACACAGGTTAAACATAATTCAATGTGAAAAACCTCAAGCTAAAGATTCTTAATAGTGTCAAGTACTAAAAGATAAAACAAAGGTCTCTATTCTCAACTGCCTTCAACAAATTTCAAAAGTCTACATAATTATTAGTTGGATGCATTGAGCATTTTGAGTTGAATGTAAAGTATACCTTTGGTTTTTGGAATGAATACCTTGGTTGGTTTAAATCTATATTAATGTAGATTATACAATAAAACTAACCTGTGATTATTTCATTTCAAAAGGCGGTAGCTTTGTTGAGATATCAATTAAAAGCCTTTCATGAGTGGTTATGCCGACGTAGGAAGAATAATCCAGAATTGGAATACACAATCAGAGAAATGTATCTGACAGTAACATTTCTCAGACTCAAATTTTGGGGGATCAAAACTGATACGTTTTTCCATAACCACATTACTTCGAACTGAAACAATTCTCAAGTTTGTTTTATACTATGGAAAGCTGCTGTACTTCTAAGTAAATTTTATTGCCATTAAGTTTAAGAGTGATTACCAACCGTCTACCTTTCCTTTAATCTGTTCATTGAAAACCAAAGTCTGCTCCACTACTGAACATAATAGACCTTTATCACAGAGTGGCCATCTTGATTTTACTCCATTCCAACTAATTGTAACTGAGGCTGGACGAAATAACAGTCTAGTGCCATGTTTGCGCAATGAATGTTAGCATTCATTACTGTTATGGAAACAGGGAACATGCCCAAGATGGTGACAGCGTGATAAAGTTCTATACAATGCCAACCTCTTTCTCTTTGTCCATACTTACTGTCCACCCATTCCAGCTGTTCTAGGATATAGGTCAAACCACACTTTGTAGAGTAACTTTTTAAATTCAAGTTCATCCGATGGGATTTTTGCCGGCAACTTCTTTAGAAGATAACGATGGGCCTCCTTCATGACCTGATTGAGGAAGTTTCAAAAGAGAAAATGCAACTAAATAAAAACAAGAATCAGAAACTCAGATTTTGGTTGTTCACAACGAAGCTAGGCCTTTGTAGACCTTATGCACATGATGTCATATCACAAGGGCAGGGGTCAAACTGAGGCTGGTGATTGGCCAAACCTTTGCACTGTGCATTGTTTTGTCATAGTTTTATCTCTAAGGTGGCGGCTGGATGATGTTAATGCATAAGGTCTATTGACCATTTTAACCAAGTATCAAAGCTCTAAATGGCCCAGCGGTTAAGTGCACCAGATTCAAGCTCAGGTGTTTCTAATCAGCAGAGTGTAGGTTCGAGTCCCAGTCGTGACACCTGAGCCCAAAACAATATCTACCCTCAAAGGTACCTTTGCATACCTTGGTAGTGAGCATTGGTGAAATTTAAAACCAGACACAGTCCTGTAGATTGCTTGCTTTGGTGCTTGACTAGTATGTAATAAATAAACCCTCTTTAATTATACAGCAGCAGTGCCATTTTTTGCACCAGGCTGATGTGTGATGATTGCATGCTTTTTCGTTTATTAACTTGTTAGTATAACGCAAATTACATAAAGCTTACCTTTGTCTTCATGATTTCATTTAGAAATCTTTTATTCTCAGCAACCTCTTGAGGCGTCACTACTTCAGAAGTACCTGTCGCGGACTCGTAATTATCAAGGAGTGCTTTGAAACCTGTGAGATGAAAACAAACAATTAGATCAAATTTCAATACATAAAGGATACTTCATAAGTTTCAAGACATGTATTTCTGAGCATTTCTAACCCTTGAGGATCCAGGTGTTTCAGGGTTCAAATTTTAAACCGTACAGTTTGTAGCTCAAAATGTTTAGCAGCCCGAATTTTATTTTATTTTACAAGACCAGTACTGAGTTTACCTACATGTCACCTGTAAACTGTTGTTATTTGAAGATTTGTCCCATTCGTCTTATGGGTAAAACATTTTGATACTGAACTGAATTGTAGGCCCTTTTAATTTACCAGACACAAAGTCACCAAGTGAACTTCATCTTTTCTGTTTAAGATATCACACAGTAAGGTGTAGTATTCAATTGTTAAACACAAGACTGCCTGACTTGTCCAGTCACAAGTTTACCGGCGCAGGGCTAAAACAACTGCCCTGGTGCCTTTAGTCCAGTGTACAATTTGAGCACAGTGTTTTAAAACCAAGGTCAAAACAAACTGGTTTAGGTAATCACTACAAACAACACAAACTCGTTACCAGTTTACTGTGTCTACGAAATGTGTGTATGTAATACAAAGACCACAAGAGCACTCAAAGTAACCAATCTAATGGCTCCATCCAAATATAAACTTGAAAACAAGAAGACAAAAAAGAAGATTTTTTACAGCACAAATCTTTTTTCAATTTCTCCAAGTCATAAATTCTTTTTTTGGGCCAAATGTTAGATAAAAGTTGAGGCCTGGAATTCCATATACTTTAAGATTTCCAATGGAAGTGCCCATTTCAAAACGAAATGGCCTTGCCCTCTCAAAGATGAAATTCTGGGCCTGAAAATTTGTGATCTTACACTGATAGGTTGGTTTCTCCAATGCCTCCTCTGTCACCCACTCAAACAGTGGTTTCTTAGCTCGATCTGTTTGGCCCATGTTACTGTAGAACGTATATCCCTGAGGGTCAATCTTGTAGTCTACACCAGGGCTCAGAAAATTCTCATCACTGTCCCATAATTTCTGGCAGATGGTGGAAAGGTCTCGGTTTGGTCTAAACGGGGGTTGTCTACAAGGAGAAAAATAGTTCGGATTACAATTACCCTCATCCATTCGCATTCCTGTACAAAACACAACAAATTCACATAATTGACATCCACATGTCCAAGTACATTTTAAAAAAAAGAGTGGTTTATGTTCCATTTTCAAAAAGAAAGACGCAGGATAGTGATTCTGTAAATTAATATGGAATTGCAGGTAACAGTGTTGATTACCCTTTTGTTTGCTTCACAACGTTCCCTAATCACAACCTTGCTTTGCTTTTGCCTTTACTTGTTTGTCTGTGCTCTCTGTTTTGTTAAAGTATGATTTAAAGATGAGAACTGGGATCTGTTAAAACTTATTAAAGGGAATCTGCTGGTTTGAGTTGTAAATTGACTCAATGAATTGCTTTATAATTTGAATGATTTACCCTTTTCCAGCCATATTGAAGTCTCTCTTGCGCTGTTCCTCCTTTCTTGTTTATTCTAGTCTAGTAGTAGCAGCAAAAAGGTTTCCTGCAAAATTAAAAACAATATGAGTAACCGTTCATATTATGTGTCCCTAATACCTTTTTGATGAGTTAACTGACAAACATACCCATGGATGACATTATTTTTTTCAAAATAGGGCCTTAGTCAGATTTATGCACTGTCGTTGCAATCGTCTTGTACCAAAATGCCCATAGCAGCGGCAAACAAAATATTGACCAACCTTTGCTGAAACAAGATGGTCAAAGAAAAGGTGTGAGTACCAAGTAGAAATTGTACAAATCTAAAACAAAACCACGTTTACTATTTCTGTTTTTCCTGAAAATAACCGGGCAAAAAATCAACAAGATTAGTAATGTCTGGGTGTATGGTGATAATTATACACAGAAGTTAATGGTGTCTAAAGGGTAAACTAAAAAAAAACGAAACCTCACCACTCAGCCAATTAATGCATAGAATGCTGTCCCTTCGCCATTCGATTCAGACGTAATATAATTAATGAAAGCAATTGACCCCTTTAGTGATAGTCCTAAACCTCCCTCGTCTGCAACCATCCCTTGGGAGGATGGAGGGTTACAATCATCACTTCTATCTAGTTCGTCTGCCGTCGGCAGGAGGGTTACGTTATCGCAACTAGGATCGCATAAATCAGTCCAATCCACTCCGTACCCTTGGCCCCAGCATGTCTGGTATCAAAATCTTTCGCTTTCTTGAAAAACCATCTGCAACGATCTGCATCATGCAACTTACCGATCTAGTGCTTCAGAAGTTGCAGATAGCCCTACACAAGGAATTGTTCAAGTATGTATCACAGGTTTTGAGTAAAAATCAAATGAATTTTGAGTGTGAATTTTCTCAACTACCGCTCTTTTACTGCTACATTACTAATGCGTACAAACATATGGAAACGCGTCTGGGAACTATTCTTTGTAAGATTTGGAGTGGATTGGACAGATTTATGGTGCTAGGATCGCACTAGCACTCGCCGCCCTGTGCTTTCTGGAATTTGGGTTCTCCCAACTTGACAATCGTCCCAGCCATAGTTGGGACTGGTTCCCCGTGTTAATACTGCGATCCCAATCTGTAGTTGCAATGCTGTACTCGTTTTTTCTAATTTTTTTATTACAAATTTGTCATTATCAGTCGTATTTGTGACCGATAATGACAAATTTTGAGGAAAAAAAAGGAAACAGGAGGGTTAAGTTATCGTTTAACAAGGGACTTCGAAACAAGAAGCCATGCAAGAAGTAACACATCGTACTCTACATGCTACCCCCAGTGAAAAAGTAGTTCAGTATCACTATCAGTCACTATTACATGTATTATCAGCAGTATAATCACACGTGAGCTACGCTGACTTAGTAACCCTTTGCCAATTGGGCCTCTACTGACTGGAGTCTGTACACGTATGGATGCAGTGTGAGTGTGTGTTGATGACAAACTCGTTCAGCAGCAGCAGATCACACGAAACCTCAGACTAGTTCAGAATGGTTCAGAGAAGTACCGTACTACAGCAACAACAATCGCAAGACTAAAACCGTATCTCACATTCATTCAAGTCTTAAATTTGGTTTCATACTCACAATGATTGTTAGTTGTTCAAAACAGAAGACGGCAAACGTGAACAGCATACAAAATTGCCGCACCCACTCAACAGTAAAGTGTGCGAGTGTCTTTAAATATGGAGAGCCCTTGAGTTATTCATTTTTCATTGCTCAATCAAGAAGTTTATAACACAGGCAATGGCAAGTAAACAAATCGAAAAAGTACATCATGCAAATTTTAAATAATTAGTTAGATATAATATAGTACTTTTTTGTCAAATAAAGTATAATTTGTTCATGGAAGTGATTAAAAACACCATAAACGATTTAGCAAAAACAGTTGCGTATGTATTGATGCATTTGGCTTTTCATACCAAATTGATCTGCTAGCGCTAGCAGAACTACTGACCTGCTGGAACGTTAGACTTTACTCAGTTGACTCATGAAGTCGGACTTTCTTCTTTCCAGCACATTTTTTTTTATCATAATAATATCACAAAGTGTGCCACCTGGCACAATTTGATGGCTAACCGTCTCTGCAAAACTATTATTATCACATTAGAATGTACACAATAAGGCCCGGCATTGCATTGACAAAGAAAAGGCTAAAGCTAGAGAGACTGTGGCCAGTCCATGGTATTTCTTCCACATTCTGGATTCGCTTGAGTTGGAGGTCGGGGCGGGGGGGGGGGGGACTCAGGACACGAGATGGTGAAAATATGTATTTTAATAATAGTTGAAGGATGTGAATAAACAAATTAAAGTATGGTGAATTGTCCTTTTTGAAAAAAAATACACAAACAGTTTTTTGAGGGGGTCCAATAATGTGCGGCAAATGGTTTTCGAATCGACTTTTGGGGTTTTAATTCATGTACGACACGCTTAAAAGGAAATTGCGTACAGTTTGTAAACTTTTGTTTTTAAATATATTTATATTGAGAACTTCAAAAGAAATTAAAAGGTTTGGCTGGGAAGAACATTAAAGAGTTTTTTGTTCGGGACTGATTTAAAAAAAAAATTGTTTAGTGTACATCCCTCCTTGCCAAAAATATATGAAAGGGGTGTGTAGTAGTGATTGTGTTTAGGTGCATTGCCAAAACCACCCAAGCGAGTCTGCCTCAAAATGCAGCCGGACGTGTTTCGCACTCCTGGCCCCCAAGCCACCCCACTGGAATACCACACTCGGAGATGAGGCAAATCTTCGTGAGTATAACAATAAATATTTATCATATTTAACCTCAAATTTAAATGGTAGTTTTGCAATTATACAGACTCATAGCGGATAACTTTCCGTATGGCGCCACCACTTTTTCACTCATTTTTACAAAAAGGGATATATCAGTCAGGTAAATTAGATACTATATTATTTTATTTCGAATGAAAAAGTGGTGGCGCCATGCAGAAACTTTTCCCTAATAGCAAATACAAAATGGAGTAGTGAAACTTATAATATAATTTTCCCTTGGTTGATAAATCCAGGCGTTTGCTGGTGAGGCACAAAAGCCACATATTCTGTGACACTAAGTGTATACTCATTTTTGTCTTCTTAACAATACTGCAAAATCAGTGTCGTCTAAAAAAGGGGTCCAATATTGTGACTTTTATATTACCCGACCTTCAAACTATAAACTGCATGAATCTTTCTAGGCGCCGATCAGAAACACACTAGCAATATCTCATTACTAGGGATATCTCATTACGGTAAATTAGATACTCAATACTTCACATCGAATGAAAAGTGTTGGCGTGATACGGAAACTTTTCCAACTGGGCTATTAACGAACTGACCGCAAATTCCGACAGAATTCAATTAATTTGGCAAACCTCCATCCAGCCCCAGACGACATAATTGAAAATTCCCGCCTCACAACAATGCACGAAGCCATCAACGCTAACCTTTCAAGACCAGGACAATGTGTCAATACAACACAAACAGGCGACACAATTAAAATAGATGCCACTAAAGACCATTCAGAGTAAAGCCCCGCCCAACTTTCTTAACTTTCCAATCGCTGAAGATGAACAAAAGCCAATTGACGCTGAAGGCATTTGCCCCCCCACCCCTGTGGAGCATCCGTTCGATTTCCCCATCCAATATCAGCAGGGCAAACTAAACAAAGTATTTGGACTTCACAATCTTCACAATCGCAAATAACACTAGCTGCAGCAATTATGAATGCAAACTGGCAATGAATGGTTCGACTGATTTCGATTTGCATTCGCGACTAAGTTCGATATAACAATAGATGTGATGCCTCTCGAACATCAAGGGTGAGTATACACATTATACACAGTTGAGTTTAGCCGGAAAGAAAGCAAAACAATACTCAAGATTTATCTATTAAATCTTGGTTCAAGCGTGTGCATGTTGTTTGTGTATTACCATTAATATCTTTTATTATTTTTCTTTTCTGATTAGCATGATACGGATGAAGATGAGGACGTCAATGCCCAACCAGTTGCAACTGCACGAGCCCCGAAACTACCCCATCCCTGTAATCCCGGTAGTTGTTGCGACCGAAAATTGTTTCGTGCTAGGGTTGTTTCAAAACCTTCACTTGAAAGGACAACTTGAAGCGCCACAAGAAGAAAAGTTATGCTGTCACTTTTCAACTATAACCTTATTCATAATTAAGCAATGTCGCAACACGTCGATGTCACGCATCATCCCCATGCGACAAAACCTTCAAACACAATATTGGACACTTAAAAGCGACACTTGAAGGTCAATACCAGATCAGCCGGCCGGCCCACAAAAACCACTACCCATCGTGGTGCCGGATGAGGTGATGGCGTCCACACACACCGCTACAACCTCCCCAACACACATACAAGTGCCCCATGTGTCCAAAGACTTTTACCCGATGTCATGACAACCGTGTAGAAAAATCTTCATAAAACGGCCAGTAAGATGATGATTATGGAGTCATTCCTCCCACACCCGACCACCAACCTGCTGATGAGATCGCTCACACAGAACCTTTGGAACACCCCGTCATGGATCAGCCACGAGTCCATCCTCTTCAGGAGGACCCAGTCGAATTGCCAGATGCCCCCGAAGACAAGTGGGTTTCTGTAACGCACCATCTAAGTGGTCGAACATTACAAGACACTTACGATTTTCGAATGGTCCAGGGTGCCGAAGCTCTTAATCCAAGGATCAATGAAGAGGATGCGATCGTGCTTTGTGGTTCGGTACAGTAGTTTGGACGTGGTTCCATTTTTGAGCGCCGTTGCCAAATTGTGTGGGTTATACGAACAACGCAGCATGGATATGTTAAAGTGCGCCATACCTGGTCTTTCACTGCGCTACTTATTTCTGACTTTGTCCGACGACACACATTTTTCCCTCATTGACAGCAAAAACAGAGATTTGTACTATCTGATGAAAAAGAATATCTTTGGTGGCCCTTTTATAGTTTTTCATAGGTAACATAAAAAAAAAAAAAAAACACATTATATAATTGGGGGCGACAAATTATGCAAAAAAGGTAATTGGCTTTGATGCCAATGCTTAATATTTGTTGGCGATAATATACAAAATATTCCAACTGGTGCCTTTATTAGACGAAAAGCCGAGGAAAATTAGAGCTGACACGGAGTCAAAACTATGGGATAAAGACCATTATGTTAAGGAGAAAGGACGATAAAGTGTAGATTTGTGAATAGAATGTACGCGCCGAAGCTTCGCGAAGGCGAGTACATTGTATTCACGAATCTACACTTTATTTCTCTGACTTAAACTATTTCACACAGTTTCAATGAATTGGGTTTCTCATTAGTAACAAAACTAGTGAGTCTAAAGACGGTTGGTCACATTATAAATACTTTACAACATGTACAGACATTCTTTAGTGCTTGCAAAATAATCGAGTACAACGTCAGCTTGCTCAGCTAACAACAATTATTGTGTTACTGTGAAATTATTGTGATTTTTCTGAACTGGAAAAAAGGTTTTTGTAAATTGAAAGATATATTCAGCTAGCCAATGTTTTGTTGCACTTCATCCTACCTTTCAGGTACAGTCAATTTTAAAGTTGAACTATTGTAACGAATACTGTAGATTATGTTTCGAATCTACACTTAAAGGCAGTGGACACTCAAAATAATTATTAGCATAAAACCTTTCTTGGTGACGAGTAATGGAGAGAGGTTGATGGTACAAAACATTGTGAGAAACGGCTCCCTCTGAAGTGCCATAGTTTTTTAGAAAGAAGCAATTTTCCACGAATTTGATTTCGAGACCTCAGATGTAGAACTTGAGGTCTCGAAATCAACCATATAGACGCACACAACTTCGTGTGACAAGGGTGTTTTCTTCTTTCATTATTATCTCGCAACTTTGATGACCGATTGAGCTCAAATTTTAACAGGTTAGTTATTTTATGCATATGTTGAGATACACCAACTGTGAAGGCTTGTCTTTGACAATGTTACCAATAGTGCCTTTAAGTGTAGATTCGTAAAAATAACCTACACTTTCTACAATAGAGTGACGTCACAGAAATAGTTAAACCTACACAAATTCAATTGAAAAGAAAAACGAGTAGGGGCAGGAAACATTCACATGGACGGTTTTTGTCAACAGACTCGAACCGTCTTCCAATTTCATCGTTGCTTCTGTCATAGACACAACTGCTTCCTCAACAAAACAGATTATAATGAGATGAAACAAAAGAGCTATTTACAGCTGCAAGATGAGAAAAAACCATAATATCTTACATCAAGTACCAGGGATATATAACCACATTGAGATAACTGAATGCCAATGGGACACAGAAAAGAGGGGAAACTTAGATTTGAGAAAATACTTTAAGGCAATGGACACTATTGGTAATATTGTTCAAAATAATTATTAGCATAAAACCTTACTTGGTAACGAATAATGGAGAGAGGTTGATAGTATAAAACATTTTGAGAAACGGCTTCCTCTGAAGTAAAGTAGTTTTTGAGAAAGAAGTTGATTTCGAGACCTCGGATTCAGAATTAATTGAGGTCTCGAAAACAAACATCTGAAAGCAGTTCATTGCTGAGGGATCGATGTTTGGGCTGGTAGAATGCGATTTGCATGTTCATCCAGCATTAAAAGAGGTGTTTCAAGAAATGACACAAATCTTAAAAAAAAAGCTTATACCAGTCAAAATTATATCGGTGATCATATATATGCGAGATTATGCAGAGCAGGAAGGTCTCATGGGCAGCCGCTTTTCTCCTTTGGTACTTATTGTCTGATTTTCTTTGTTAATTATGTTAAATTGATTTTAATTCAATGTTATTTATGGATGAATTTTACATTCCCAATAATTTTTGTTTGTTTTTCTGTTAAAGATAAAATAAACAATACTTTATTTTCATGAAAACAAAATTTAAATAAAAAGGTACGTGATAGTTGATTGTTTGTACGAAAGGTTTAAGGAATAACACAATAAACAATTAATACTGAAATAAGCAAATTGGTTTTCAGCTTATCTGCATTTTATTTACTGCCTTTTACCAAATACCTATATATAATACAGCTTCATCGTGGCATTCATTATGTATAGATTTCTTGGAGCTAATTCTAATGGCTCATTTATAAACCAGGGTATAAAGTCCAATTTATCAAAGTTGAGGAAACATATTCCACAGTTTTAAATTCGGTACACCTTGCTCATATCAATTACAGCAAATACGAAATTGATAAGTTACCACTCTTGCATTGGAACACGGAGATCTGCTCATTTTCTAAAATGTGAGCTTTGTCTATTTTAAGAGGAGATTTATTATTATTATAGTAAGGTCAAATAAAATAGCATACAAAACTATTAAATCAGTTACCCTCTTCTTATTGCATCGTCAATTAAGACTTATCTTCAGCTTGGACTTTAGAAACCTAAATACAGTAAAGAAGTACATTGAGAAGAGCATCAAGCAAAGCTGAGCTGAAAAGAAACGCATATGCTCATCAGAACTTATCTGAAAACATTTCAAACTTGACCATGAATAAAAAATACTATAAACCATCATTTACAACGTTTTACATATTCTGTCATGAACATACTTTAATATATAACTTTATTTAATCTGTTACTTTAAAATGAGAGTTGTAATACTGTACTGATATAAGTTTCCACCGAAAAGAGGAGAAGTCAGATATACATTTCAACCAGAAAAAAATATATCGTCGAAATAATAGTCTTTGGCAATATTTAAATTAAGGGATGGGGCTTCATGGAAGACTGCATAACAGAAGCGTCTACATAGTCACAAAATATGAACACTTTGGGGAAACTGTATAAATACTCCAAAACAATTAATACATTTTATAAAACAAAATAAAGAAAATCATTGTGTTCAACAATAACATCAAATAGATCATACTCAAAGGATTGTATAAAGAAGCTGTTATAGCTATTAAAATATTGTCAACTTGGATACATAAAAAGTACAACTACAACCTTCAACTAAAAGATAAGATGTAAATTAATTGCTGGAAGCGAAACAAAAAGTTGAAGTTACAACAACAAAAATAACTAAAAAGCTGAAAGGGGCAGCATATGTTTTATGCTTTTTGACTGACTCTGAAATCAAACAATCAAGTATTATATACATATATATTTTACCAATACACCGATGTATTTATTGGTTTTCATGAGAAAGATTTTGGTTCATGGATTACAATTTTTACCAATTCTAGATTAAGAAACAGATTAAAAGGAATGTTCTTTGTTGGTGATTTGTACATTATGTATTCCAGATTTTAGTATTCAAGAACCACAATATAAAAGACTGTACAGCATTGGGTTTTTGAAGTGTACGCCTTTATTCATTTAAGTTGTCTAAGTTTCATGAAACTTTCTTAAAGAGGATGATATTGAAACGGTCAAAGTACATGTACATAATTATATTAACTGCCAGTGCCTTAAACACTATGACAAAACTATACGTGGGGGGAGGGGGGGGGGGGGAATTCAAGTATTTGGCCCAGAACTTGGAACTAGTTATTTTCAAAGTAATTTTTTTTAAATCAGGCTGCAAATTTGCCATTAGAAGGATACTGGTAAAAACTTCAGTCATGATGACATCATCAATTATTAAGTTACATGAAATCCAAGTGTAAGATTTAAAACAAATGTAACCCCTGAACAACACAATTTTTCACAATATTGTTGAAACAAACTGCATGTAATTTCTTTCAAAAACTTGAACAACTATTTAACAAGCTTAATTTCACTTATTCTGCTGGGGGAAACGGGAATAAGGAAAGTTTATAAGGGCATGGATACATGAAATTAATTTCTTCCAGGTAAATTACAATTATTACAATACGTGGTCACTATGGTTAGACTGCAAGACTTGCAATCACAGGGTTGTCATGGTTGTAGGTTTGAATCCTACTAAACTACCCACTGATTTCACAATGACTAGAACAAATATTGTCGTCTAGTTACTAAATCACAATTTCTTGATTTGTGCTATTCATAATCATAAATGCTAAACCAATGTTTGTATGAGACTGTTGCCAACTTGGTGTTTATATCCCTTGTGGGAGTTTGCTGAGTTCCTTTGACAGACAGATCGTTCAAAAAATAAGAACAAAACAATAAACCACCAAGAATTCACCTCAAAGAAGTCTTTTCACAGAGTTCATAAAAGCATTAAATTTTACAAATTTTAGCAATGTTCTAGAAGAGTTTTCGAAATGGGTGTGTTTGTAAAATTAATGGCTATTAATTTTAAATGCATTGTTTTGAATTGTTTGTATCATAACTTAACATGTACGTCATGCATTGACAATCCTCTATGCCGACTCCCTCTTAACTAAATGGTCAATCAATAGACCTTTATCACGCTGTCACCATCTTGGTCATGTTCCCTCTTTCCAATAACAGTAATGAATGCTAACATTCATTGCGCATGGCGCCAGACTATTTATTCGTCCAGCCTTAGTTTGGTTACAATGAGTTGGAATGGAGTGACCACACCATAATAAAGGTCTATTGTAGTAATATTAATAATAATATGCATTTATATAGCGCTTAATACCAGGTTTCTAGTAGTTTATATTAGATCACATAGGTTTATACTTTTAAAACAAAGTATGTTGCTCCATGAGCGGAATGAATAAATCCTTTCAAAAACATAGTTGCTGGACCATCCTGTTGAGTATTAGCTAGCTTTTTTACATATTGCACACTGCATGGTTCTTGTTATAATCTTACATCATAATAATACATAGGATTTTTCTGACCATGCATTTCCTGCACCAAATTTACATATCATTGAATGCTCATGCTTAACTCTATAATAATAACCAAGTAATACAATAATCATTAGATGATTAGTAAATATTAGTAAAGTGTTTTTATTTTTGCCTGAATATTTGAGACTATGTAAAACAAAGCTAAGGAAAGAGTCAAGTTTGCTTTTTGCTGATTGTTATTGGAAAGTACCACAAAGCTTATGTATTTCTACCCAACAACACTCTTAAAAAAATTATTGGTTGCGCTTTTGGGAGTCATTGTCCCTGTGTATAACGTGCAGCAAGCATTTTTTCATGTACATACTATTTAACTTTAAGAATGGCATGCTATACATAGCTATATGTGACATCAATGAACGAGCTCTACGGATATGGACTGGCTGATCAAATCATGTCCATAATATAATTAGGCTGTATCTGAATGGGAGATTTTGAAACGTTAGGTGGCAGCAGACTTCCCAGGTAATTTTCCATTGTTTACGTTGTTCTGTACACGCGCACATTACCGAGGACAATGAATTTTACCCGGTAAAAGTCTGCTGCCACCTAGAGTCCCCAAAGTCTCACATTGGTGGCTACAGCTACAACAACAATTGTTGTTAAGGTAGCCTGAACATCTGACACCACACTTTGAGGCTCATGAATAACGCCAGAGACCGACCTCCATATGCACCTTTGACTTAAGAAAAATTCAACTGACAAAGATCTTTCTGTGAGATATAAAATATAGTATCTGGAATGCATTTTAGTCATGAATTGTCGCAGAATATAATCACTCTGTGAAATCTGGCCTCCCTTGCTCCTGAAATGGAATAGTCCAGCTTTCACATTGTAATTATCCTCTGGAACAATGAACTCATATCCATAAAATAGTTGTATAAATATATGAAGTGGTCTTTAGATATGTGTCAGGAATACATGAAATGGTGTCAGCATCAAACTAAACTAAAGAGGACTGGGAGGGTAAACAAAGAAAGAAGAAATTTGGTTCTACTGCCATGATATTTGTCCTTTTCAAAGCAAATGTTTTTGTTATACCTCGGTAACAAACTGTGAAGTTTGATTGGTCGAGAACCAATCATTTGACGCGCAACAAAAACGCATGTTACATGGCTCGACGGGCCGGGTAACATGAAAAGTGATGTACACCGGTGTACATCACCTTGATCGTTCCCAACGTTGGTCGATTTTCAGCGCTGTGTACGAAACAACCGCGGGTTCGAGGGAATTGTTTCTTGTTCGTCTGCTTATTAAACAATGAGTAGTCCGTTGTAATAATGTTTTGAAGATGACAACAGAACTTTGAGAAGAGGAATAACAGTTATACAAAGGTATAACAAAACAATTGTTGCACGCTGTGACTGGGGTCCATGAGTTTTGTAAACCCTCGAGGGAAAATGGCACCCTCGGCTTCGCCTCGGGTGCCATTTTCACCCTTGAGTGTACAAAACGCCATGGATCCCGTCACAGCATGCAACAATTGTATAATGGAGTACAAGGGCCTGACCTAATTATAGGGCTGTGATATGTTTGGTGTTAGAGCATTTCATGGTTGCACATGTTATAACCCATAGTCTACAGGCATAATTGTGTGTAGACATTGTGAACATCATAGCTTATTTTTTTAATGAAAAAAACAAAAAAACATAGGTATAAAATGGCACATAAACAAAAAGATATGGCAAAAATATTAATGCTTTTCTGATGATAATTTTTTTTTTTTAAATCTGACTAAAGTAGGAAGAATATAATGCCTTTGTTTACATGTGTACTAATTGTAGCGTTACCCTTTGTGGACTCAAGAAGGGCAGTGTACCTGGGTCACGTCATCTGAGAGATCCGTCTGTAGTGAGGAAGAACAATATTCTCTGGTAGGTGTAAACTAAACTCCAATGCCACTAAGATGGGAAACTCCAGCTGAAGAAACTCCTTGCGGTTCTCTCGGAATGTATCCTCAATCTCCTGCAGGAGTAAAATCAAAGATAGTTTTCAAACCCAGCTTATTTTCTATACATACTGTACAAACAACAGAGCATTCATAGAGCGCCTTTTTAACAAGATCAAAGCGCTATAAAGTAAGCAAACCAATGGAACTTTTCTACAAGGTATTACATTTAGTACAGATAAGTTTTAGGAGATTTATTGAAAAATGGCTAAGAGTACAATTTTTAATGGATACTGGGAGGTTGTTCCACATTATTTTGTGGAGCAGCAATGGTGAGAGTCTGTTGTGAGCAGATACAAGTGTTCTGATGGTTGAGTGTTTAGTTTAGGCGTGTTTAATCAGTAGCAAAATGTATGATACACATTTCACAAATCATTCTTGAATTTCCAAGCACCCCTCCCTCCAAGTGCTACTTGACTGTTTGTATAAATAACAATGGCTTCTTAAATAGCATTAATAAATACCTTGGACAGTTTCGCTATTTCTACTGGTGGAGAGCGCGTCACGTGGGTATGTAGAAACCTTTGTTTATGACCGGTAAAAAGTGTTGAAAAATGGGCGTGATGCGCGATTTTGCACCTGTGATTTTAAGACAGTTTCTTCATTCCAATTGGCCGAGAGCAACGGCCGGGACAGTTGTGCCACATCACGCGATACGCGCAACGTCCACAGCATTCCCTTATAAGGAGTTGTTTAACTGAGGGCGGCGGAGGGCCTTACCATTTCATAGCTGGAGGGGTGTTGTGTTGAAAGAAATCATTGAACAGTTATAATTTATTTTACCTTTTGACCAAAAAGTGTTGATGTTTTTTGACCGAAAAGGTATTTATGAATGGGAATCAAAGTGTGTTGAATCGGTTTTCAACTTGTGGTTTAAAACCGCCAAGGCCTGGTTCTTGATAATTTACCTCGACTTCGTCTCAGTAAAATTATCAAGAACCAGGCCTCGTTGGGATTAAACCACTAGTTAAAAACCTCTTCACCGCACATTGATTCCCTTATTCATATCCATCACTTAATGATGCTCAAGGCGCTGGAGCATTTAACTATACCTTAATGAGATTCTGCAAGTCTGCACCTTTGTTGTCATTCAATTTGGCAGCTAAAGTCAGACACGCACCTGAGGGGAAGATAGATCAATTCATTAAATAATTGCTGGTTTTAGCAATTTCTTAACTGCTATCTGATTGAACAGCAAACCTGCCAGGAGACAAATTGGTCTGCGTGATACATATACATGTGAATGGCAGAGGAATTATGCACAAATTTACATAACCGAGCAAGTCACTGGACAATACATTATTTATATTTAAATCATAAACTGTTTGTTGCCTCTTCTTCAAGTACTTCTCCTGGTCAAGCTAAATTTATTTAAATTTTTACTTGTTTAACTGTTTGCATCCACAGGACAATTATACTTGCCGTTCAAAAGAATATGGCTTAAAGGCAGTGGACACTTGGTAATTACTCAAAATAATTATTAGCATAAAACCTTTCTTGGTGACGAGTAATGGGGAGAGGTTGATGGTATAAAACATTGTGAGAAACGGCTCCCTCTGAAGTGCCGTAGTTTTCGAGAAAGAAGTAATTTCCCACAAATTTGATTTAGAGACCTCAGATTTAGAACTTGAGGTCTCTAAATCAAGCATCCAAACGCACACAACTTCGTGTGACAAGGGTGTTTTTTCTTTCATTATTATCTCGCAAGTTCGATGACCAATTGAGCTCAAACTTTCACAGGTTTGTTATTTTATGCATATGTTGAGATACACCAACTGTGAAGGTTAGTCTTTGACAATTACCAATAGTAAATAATAAATATCAGTTTTGAATGAATTGAATGAATGAATAGTGTCCATTGTCTTTAATTGAGAGCACTAATTATTAGATTTGTTACAATTATTAGGACTTCAAATTAGAGAGACACAGAGGAACTGTTTTTGTCATAGGACATGGTTCACCCTGGCGTTTTAACAATTTAATCTACTACTAGGATTTAACATGGCAGTGTATTTTTACAGCTTACACAGTGACTTCCTATGGGCATGTTAGGTAAACCTGGGCGACTGGTGCGACTAGTGTCAAGGTCACAACTTTTGTTTGTTAAGTTGTTTTTCAACTACTCGGTTAATCGCTCGACACGACTCCTTCAAAAGTAGTCGTGACTACCTGTTTGGTGAACCAATTGTGTCGCTCACAACTATTCATGACAACATCTATATCTACTTACGAAACACAATCAGACATCAGTGACACAATCCTTCAATTCTTTCAGCAAGAACTTTACTATTGCACCTGCCACAAACATTATGCTACAATGCATCTTTCGAATTAAAAATTAGTCGCATTTAGTGTTGAGGTTGCGACTACTTGAGGCGCGACTAGTCGAGTAGTAAATTTCGCTAGTCGCCCTGGCCTATTGTTAAGTTAAATGCTGAGTATCAAACTCACCTGCACACAGTTTTCTGTTTTCTTTATTAATCTTTCCATAAAGGACTAGTTTCTCAAAGTACACATAGGCATGAGCCAGTGTGATCAGCTCCATATTGCATTCATCAACAGCTATCTTTCTCATCTCCTTCTTAATGCTGAGGGAAAACAAACAGAAAAAACCATCAGTAATATACAAATTATTGCTAGAGAAACAGAGTATTTCATTTGATAAGTGTATGTACTTTTTCATTTCAGAAAATAGACTAGCATCATGGTGTGGTCATCCGTGGCAGTTCCCTATACGTTATCACACAAGCCTGAGTGGAGTTCAAAAAAATTGCCCTATGTCCAACAAGGTCAAAGGCCAAGTTGGACATTGGATGCTGACATGCTATATTTTACATTCTGCAAGCCTGTGTGTGATAATGAATTTATCTCAAGGTAACTTGTCGCGTAGATTAATGCAATACGTGGTGTTGGAAGACCTGTACATTTTGCGTATATTTAGCTTACACTATAGCACAATACGGAGATAGGAGTTGACAGATCAGAATCAAGGATTTTTGTCTTCAAGCAAACTTACTCTCTGTTCATAAAAGAACCAGACTACCAGAACGAAAACGAGAACGTTAAAAATGCACGCCCTCGATTGGTTGAATAAACGTGGGCGTATTCTGCGTGGAGTATTTCAACCAGTAGATTGCGTTCTCTTTGCATCGTTATCGTAATCGTTTTCATATCGCTGCAGTGTGACTTGGCCTTTAGAATGAGTTTAATTAGAGGACAGCAAGATGGCTGTACCAGATGATAACACACTGCTATCAGGGCCCAATTTCATAAAGCTGTTAAGCATAAAATACTGCTTGACTAATTCCTTTGCTAAGCAAAAATTGAGTGGGGCACCAGCCACAACAATGCAAACTCAATGTAACTTTGGCTGGTAAACTGTTTCTGCTAAGCAATACTATTCTGTGCTTCGCAAGTTTTTGTGCTTACACGCTTAACACTTTTGCTCTCAGAGCAGATTTGACCAAGGGAGTAGTCACCACGATTTCATCACATGACATTGAGGTTGGTTATCCAGCAAATATTGTCTGAGCTTAGCTACTTTGTGTGCTTCAGCTGTAGTTATTCACAGAGCCTTATTATTTGGTGGTTTAAAACTACTAAATGGCATTTTCTGAACTACGGAATAATGTTGTCTACAGACAAAAATGAAGAATTCAACTTTGAATAAGAAAAATTTAAATACCTTCTAAGCTTGCTTAGAGACAAGTCTATACTTGGGAAACGTTCTTTGAACTTCTGGTTGATGTCCTTCTTGAGCTCAGAGGGTTTAGTGTAATCCAAGACAGATACCTTCAAAATCAATGAAAACAAATCCCAAATAATTGTATTGTATTGTATTATATTCATGAATTGGAACAGACCCCATTAGGGTTGCAACAGTAACAAATAATGCATTGTGTGCATAAAGTAGTATGCAAAGCGTAAAAAATGAAAATACACGCATATTACACAATGTGCTTTCCAGGATGTGCATTGTTTAGTGTGCACATTTATTTTTAAGGATGCGCCATATGCCTTTAACGCACAGCGTATCAGGGTAACATGAGTGATGTATCCCTGTGGAGATGCATCACCTTGTTTAAACCCACCGTTGGTCCATTTCCAGCGCCTTGTCAAATTAGAAATATGCCCAAGTTTGAGGGGAAATTGGCAAATGGCCCCTTGGGTGTACACCAAACCATGGATACCCCAATAGCAACAATCTTTAACTGTACACTTCCATGTAGAAACCCTAGGAGTACCGTATTTTCCTGCGGATAAGACGCGCCTTATCTGACTTTTTAGACCCCAAAAACATTGATGCGTCTTATCTTTCGGTGCGCCTTGTCTGCTGACGATTGATTTCTTTTTGATGATCACTGCGTGAAATAAAATACCTTCATGTCCAGTTCAAATCAACGATCTTTGTGTGAAGAATCCTCACTCAATAATGCGGTCGAACAAGGCTATTCAGACACTGAGACCGTATTTTCGTTCGAACAATGCCGCAATCCCCCAGACGGTCCAATTATTCCAACAATGCTGCAACGTGTTTATTCCCCATGACCGTGCTTTCATTCCATTAATGCCGCAATGCGTCTAGCTTTCGGTCCAACAGACGTCGGCGGTGTACAAACGTTTTTCTGTGTGGCCGGGTATTCGTTCCGAAAACGATTGACAGTCAATAACTTCATACAAACGTCATTCAACGAACCGCTATTGTGTGGTAAACTTTGAGGGTTTTTATTGTAGAGAATAGAACAACGATCTCTGAAGTGTGCTTTAGGCTGCACGTATTTTAAAAGGATGGGGTAATAAATTATTTTTGTATTTGCCCCTTTTTAGACCTTTGTGATTGATAAGTGCTTTGGGAACTTAACTGTCATATTTGGTAGGACAAGAGATTGATATTATTGTTACAATAAACGTTCAAACCATATTAATATTTATTGCCTCTTTTTAGACGTTTGCTTTTAAAAAGTATTATGGGAACGTAGCATTATCTTACTAGGATATGATTTGTATTTGTTTGTAAGGCCAAATAAAATAATACAACACTAGCCAACAAAATTAGGGAAGAAACCACATTTTATTTTATTGAATTATTTTATTGCTTGAAAACTTCGGGTAGGAACGGTTGTTAAAATCATGTTTGCTCTTGCATGAAACTTGCCTGTAAAATCAACGACGTCCAAGTTCAGACTCGAAAAATCTCTCAAAATGACACAGAAAATTAGCCCAAAAACGCAACTGTTCCGAGGTCTGTAAATTTAATCACGCAACACAAAAGTGCAAGCAGATATCATGCCTATAGTAGTTGTTACTGTGCGTGTGACAATAAAAAAAATTTATACAAGAAACATTGAACGCTAGAGGGCGTTTTGGAACAATGTAATAGCGTGAGGTTAAACGCCCTCTATTGGTAAAAATTACGTGAACCAGCAATAAACGCATTGAGGCAAGACTCAACGTGTCTGGGCATGCTTGGGATCCGCACAGTCACGTGGGAATTTTGGCGCATTTTCAGGCAGCGCAAATGCGAGGGTGTAGCGCAACCCGTCGGCGTACATCGCTCAATACGGTGCCCACATGTCTCCAACATCTGTTGTGCAATCTCGAGATTGAGCAGCACAATCCACAGTGTACATGTGCATATTAATGTGCATGCAGCGACATCCCGGCCGGAGGATACATTACTACACACACACGCTATGTCCGTCTGTCGTTGCAATGTATCTGTACCATGATTGTGGGACGTCGGATGTCCAGGGAGGCATTGTGTTCATGTTGCAAATAAAATTAACTTCAGACAGTGCGTGGACCATGGTTTCTGCCCGCTGATTGGGCCGAACTTTATGTTATTTACAATATACAACGTTGGCTGATTGGATAAAGGTCGGTATACGTAGGTTCTCAAAGGCAACAAATTAGGTCTTTGTGTCAATGTACCGACACCGGGTGGCGCCAGGTGTTCTTTTGTGTGCGGTTAAACGTGCGCCTTGTGCGGCGGTGCGCCTTGTCTGCTGACATTTGAATTTTTTTGGGTCATTTTAGCGTCCTGCGCCTTTTCCGCCGAGCGTCTTATCCGCAGGAAAATACGGTAGTTTCATAGGTCGATGTGTGTTAGCACTGTGTACTCATTACTTTCCTGAGTCCTGTGAACAAATATCGGAGGCATCTTACTCGGGTGGGATTCAAATCCATGACCTTTGCAGTTCTAGAGCAGTGTCTTACCAATTAGACTACCGAGGTTGGCCGGTAGCTAGAGGCAGTTCGAATCCTATGTTTTGGCAGCGGGTACCGCAACGATATCATAAATGTGACCCACTCTGTGAAATCTTTGGTTTGGTTAACCATTAGAACACTTACTTTTAGGCAATAAAGCTATGAATACAAAAATTTTGTGATCATACTTACGTCTGATTTGTAACCTTTTGCACACACTGGTAGTTTAAAATATCAGTTTACTTGTAACTCGTTTTTCAAACAAAATGGTGTAGTGGCTAATTTCAAACGGGAGTAACTCAGCAACGCGATACACCCCAAAGCTTAAAGACACATCCCAAATTACTGCTGCTGATGTGTTCTTTCCAGCCATGCATATAACTCAATTCCTGAAATTGCTTACATCTGACTCATTTTCACAGAGCGGGTCACAAATATTAAATTTGCATCGGGGATAAAGAAGTTAAATTTGCATCGGGTGATGCAAATTTAACATCTACATGTATTATAGTTTCCTAGGGTTATTACTCACCATATATGAGGTAAATGTCATGACCTTTCTATGTTTGCCTGTATGTAGTTCTGGATTATCTAACTCCATAGGGTCATATGGAAGGATACTGGGTGTGTGGTCTAAGAGAGATAGCTCAGAGTCACCTATTAAAAAGAAATACACCAATTAGATTATAGACACCAATAATGTTTTATTGTCTGGAATGGATTACAACATTTGATTTAATCTGGCAGTTAAATTAAATTCTTGAATATTTTACACCAAACTCAGTCTCAAAACCCTCGAACCCGTCCTTAAATATTGTAAAGAGGGTTTGGACTGGCTAGATTGTAATAGCTTTGGCCAGAATGTCTATGAACACGTTGCCTTGGATCGGCGAGTTGGTCCTTGAAAATCGTTTGTAACCCTTTGTTATAAATTGCATATGGTCAAAAAGATGTTTTAAAAGTAGAATACAATGATCCACACAAATTTGCCTTATTCCTTTTTCTTTAAGATCTAACACGGTCGGCCATTTATGGGAGTCAAATTTTTGACTCCCATAAATTGCTGACCGTGTTAGTCGACGAGGTAAAAGGAAAACCACGCAATTTCAAAGCATGTTTGTGTGGCTCATTCTATTCTACTTTTACAACATCTTTCTATCAGTATGCATGTTAAAACAAACGGTTACAAACGCTTTTCAAAGACCAACTCGACCGATCCAAGGCATTGTGTTCCTATAAATACTGGTTATGAGTTGGGTCTGTCTGTGAACGGGTAGCCTTGGGATGGTGGTGATTGGGTGGTTTTGATTAGGGTGGTGGTGATTGGGGTTGTGGTGATTGGAGTGGTTGGGATGGTGGTGATTGGGTGGTTTTGATTAGGGTGGTGGTGATTGGGGTTGTGGTGATTGGGGTTGTGGTGATTGGAGTGGTTGAGATGGTGGTGATTGGGTGGTTTTGATTAGGGTGGTGGTGATTGGGGTTGTGGTGATTGGAGTGGTTGAGATGGTGGTGATTGGGTGGTTTTGATTAGGGTGGTGGTGATTGGGGTTGTGGTGATTGGAGTGGTTGGGATGGTGGTGATTGAATGGTTTTGATTAGGGTGGTGGTGATTGGAGTTGTGGTGATTGGAGTGGTTGGGATGGTGGTGATTGGGTGGTTTTGATTAGGGTTGTGGTGATTGGGGTTGAGGTGATTGGAGTGGTTGAGATGGTGGTGATTGGGTGGTTTTGATTAGGGTGGTGGTGATTGGGGTTGTGGTGATTGGGGTTGTGGTGATTGGAGTGGTTGAGATGGTGGTGATTGGGTGGTTTTGATTAGGGTGGTGGTGATTGGGGTGGTGGTGATCGGTATGGTAGTGATTGGGGTGGTGGTGATTGGGGTGGTGGTGATTGGGGTGGTGGTGATCGGTATGGTAGTGATTGGGGTGGTGGTGATTGGGGTGGTGGTGATTGGGGTGGTGGTGATTGGGGTGGTGGTGATTAGGGTGGTGGTGATTGGGGTTGTGGTGATTGGAGTGGTTGAGATGGTGGTGATTGGGTGGTTTTGATTAGGGTGGTGGTGATTGGGGTTGTGGTGATTGGAGTGGTTGGGATGGTGGTGATTGAATGGTTTTGATTAGGGTGGTGGTGATTGGAGTTGTGGTGATTGGAGTGGTTGGGATGGTGGTGATTGGGTGGTTTTGATTAGGGTTGTGGTGATTGGGGTTGAGGTGATTGGAGTGGTTGAGATGGTGGTGATTGGGTGGTTTTGATTAGGGTGGTGGTGATTGGGGTTGTGGTGATTGGGGTTGTGGTGATTGGAGTGGTTGAGATGGTGGTGATTGGGTGGTTTTGATTAGGGTGGTGGTGATTGGGGTTGTGATGATTGGGGTTGTGGTGATTGGAGTGGTTGAGATGGTGGTGATTGGGTGGTTTTGATTAGGGTGGTGGTGATTGGGGTGGTGGTGATCGGTATGGTAGTGATTGGGGTGGTGGTGATTGGGGTGGTGGTGATTGGGGTGGTGGTGATTGGGGTGGTGGTGATTGGGGTGATGGTGATTGGGGTGGTGGTGGTGATTGGGGCTGGGTACTAGGTGTTTTACCTCTATCCCACTGTATGCCAAGAGGATGGCCAGGGATCTTCCTGACTGCTGGAGAGTGAGGAGAATTCAGGATATCTAGACTTTGCTGTCTGCGATACGCAGCTTGCTCCCTCGTTGGTATCAAGAGATGACTAAACGATGTTTCCTGTAGACAACATTGAAAAATCGTTACAGAGAAATAAGACCATGAACAACAATCCATCCTCAGTGATTTAAGGCCGGTTCATACTCGCTGCGACTGCGTGCACACACCCGACATTTCGAAATGGGACTTAACGTTCATACTTCATCAAAACAAAAAAATAGATACGCACTAAATTTGCGTTCGCGTGCGGAAACGAACGCGTCAACTTCTGTTCATACATTCGTCAGGTGCAAGGATTTGTCATAAAATAAAATGCCTTCCGTTCAAATCTTTATCGCAAATTTTCCCAATTTCCTTCCATGAGGTCACTGTCCTCTTTACATCTCGGTATTCTTTCAAGCTTGTGTTACACATATTTGCAAAAAGAAGCACAGTTTTTATCTTTTCGTATCAGGTTCTTGCCATTATTCACTGAAATTGCGTCTACGCATCCGACAAAATGTTAAAATATTTCAATACTTCCGACTACGCATCCGATTAGTCTGTACATCCTAATTTTTAATTTTGAAAAATTCATACGCATTTGCGAAAACCGATGTCGCACTGCGCTTCCTTTTACGCACTGCGGACTTTAAAAAATGGGTCTGGCTGCGTACGCAGTGAATACGCAGCGAGTATGAACCGGCCTTTATGCTCTAACTATCCACCGAAACACAATCTTCAGCTCAGCAGTCTTACATGTACATGTAATACCAATAATAGCATAGTCTTATATAGCATACATGTATGCATCCACCAATACAGATAGTGATAGGCTTATTTATGTAGCACCTTATAATAAGGGTTTACAAGGTGCTGCAGCAGTGCACTCGGCAGTCACTGCCAGAAACACCGGGGGTGAACCCCTTTGATTATTGATTTATAAGTGAACTGGGCTATTTTATGTGCACACTGGAATGACAGCTTCAACAAGTCCTATTCGAAGGACGAAGCAACAATGGTCAAGTTTCTGGCTTAAGGACAAAATGTGTCAGAACCAGGGCTTGAACTAACACCCTGCTGATCACAAACACATTGTGCTTGACCACTCGGCCACGACCATGTGGCATTGGACCAGTAGCCGTAACAGGCATCAGTGCATCAGCAGTCTTGTTGTTCCCCTCACATAGTTCAATTGTTTTAGTTGGGTTTCCAACTTAAATCCACTCTTACCATGGTTGGTGGATCATGTCAGGTGCAGTAAAGAAACTCACTTTCGTTTCATAAAAACCCCAGTTGTGGTCAGTTATAAAGTACAGAGCTCTTTAGTGGTCTTAGAGCAGAGTGTCCTTAAAATTCAAGCCGCAGGTACCTTTAGATGTATGTACTGGCTTTTGGTTTTAGAGATAGTAGGGCACCTCCACCTCCATTTCAGCAAAGGTACATGTAGCAAGATATGGTGTGTCATGGCAAAGCTGTCTGGTTCACCAGACAAAAGCTCTGGTTTTGTCAGCAGCTGGGTCTGGGTTCTTATCCCCATCATGACACTTGTGCTCTTGATCAAGGCACTTAACCCCAATTGCTCCATAACAAATTAGGCAAGGTATACCTTCCCTAATTTGTTATGGAGCCATTGGGGTAGTGCATTCTGCTCTACAAACCAGGCTTCTAATGGATGATACCCATGCCTACATCCTTACAGACTGTGAAGGTGGTAACCCCGTTTTAGCCCCAGGAGTAGGTGGAAAGGTGCCCCTGGCGACCCATACCGCTAACCCATATCATTTAATTTTTAAGACCTTACCTTCAAGTGGCCAACCATGGCCAACATATGAGACAATCTGTCATAAACACATTTGTTTAATAAATATTCAGTAACCCCCCTCCCTCCCTTCTTTGCAGTCAATCACTGGGTTCTACTAAAACAAGTTTACATACCTTTCCTTCACCCAGTTCCCCACCACCAAAGGTAGGGAGGTAGGATTCAGAACCAATTCCTCTATTCCCTGAACTTTTCCTGGTCCGGCCTGACGTAACACAATCAGAGTCATTTCTAGAGAGAAATAATTGAAGTGTTTGTAAATGTTAGTCTTTTTTTAGCCAGTTGACCTGTAAGTGTTCGTTCAGAAAACATTCAAAAAGCTACTTTGCCTGAATCTTTTTTTTCATTTTTTTTCAAAAGCTGCCTCACAGTGATGCTTTGAGGTGGAGCAATTTTGCTCTTGTGATGTTTCTGACTCGCAGAAAGAAACCTTAGTTACAAGTTTCCCCAGGCTTCGTTTTTGGGGCATCTTTATGTTGTTTTAAAGCAGTGATTGTTGTGTCAATGTAGAGATTGATAATATCATTGTATCTTACAAATGTATGTGTCTGAGAGCCTTGGAGAAAAATTATGCATCTAGTGATATCACTCTAGTGATATTGCTCTCTGCCGTCTAAAATCAATGTTATTGACAAAATAATTTGTTTTTTACATTGATGTGTATTTTATTACACATCGATGAAAAGCACTGCATGCTTATACAGAAACTACATGTAACATCTATTAAATCCTTGCAGTACCTGCTGCCACCATCTTTGATGAAAGTCAATGCAAAAGTGGTGCAAGGGTTCTATTCCCAATGCAAAACAAACTAATGTTAAACAATGATAATTTTACCTTAGAAGACCATGCTGACTGCGTCTACTATACGGCAAGACTGAAAACAGCGCAAATGGAACCTTGCGAGGGGAGACCAGAAGCACTCTAAAACATAATCAAGTTAAAATTACATGTAAATATAGGTTACTGCATTTGTAGTGTACATGTTGGCAAAACTGCTTACTCCTGACATGCCTAAGGCAAGAAAATTAAAGATTGATTATTTTCTGATTCAGTAGCTCTATGAAAACTGGGCCAAGTAATACAAAATCAAACTCTGATCATTGAAACTATCATCTGATGAAAACTGGGCCAAGTAATACAAAATCAAACTCTGATCATTGAAACTATCATCTGATGAAAACTGGGCCAAGTAATACAAAATCAAACTCTGATCATTGAAACTATCATCTGATGAAAACTGGGCCAAGTAATACAAAATCAAACTCTGATCATTGAAACTATCATCTGATGAAAACTGGGCCAAGTAATACAAAACCAAACCCTGAACATTGATACTATCATCTGAACAAATTGATTAAAATAAAATGTGTATACGTGTAGCTTCAGTTGAAAACGATGATTGACATGTAGGTCTATGACTTACCAACATTTCCTTGAACATTATGACAAGCGAGCAGAGTATACTGTTAAAAACGTCTATACCAAACCGGCTATTTTCAAAACCCTAACTCCAACAAAAGAGATTTTAAACATGGTTGTACCAGCAAGTTTACTAATATTATTTATAGTTAATTCTTATTATTCACACCATGCAAAGCTTCAATTATCACTTACATGAGTAACATGTATACACAAGGTTAGTACAAATTATCCTGGCTTTACAATTTTCATAGCTTTTGCAGGAATGTAGTTTATAGAGAACACGATTTCATGTTTAAATTTTTGACTGAAAAGCTTTTTATTTAACTAAATTTCAAATTTAGATGCAGCTCCCCCCCCCAAAAAAAAAAAGTGTTACAAAGAAATCAACTCCAATCACTAGGAAAACATCCTCAAGCTAGCCCCGAAAATCAAACAAAATATATTGGAAGAGTACATTGTGTATTGCATACTTTTTCATAATGTGAGCATCTTTCTGAAACAAAATATCTACATACTGCTCAATTTAATTCTATTGAAACAAGATTTTGTTACCCGACTTGATCGACAACCACTGGTCAGAGTGTGGAAACTCTAAGTATCTTAAAACAAGGCTGTATAAATATACGTCTAATCTACCAATGAAATGCATCTATGCAATCTCGCCCACAAAACATTACGTAAGTAAAACAAATATAGACCGCTTAAACAGAATACGTACATTTATGCACAACACGTCTCCTTGAAAGTTTTTAAGACAGGGAATGTCAAAGACCAGTATTCTCACATGCATAAAATAACAAACCTGTGAAAAATTGAGCTCAATTGGTCGTCGAAGTTGGGAGATAATAATGAAAGAAAAGAACACACCCTTATCACACGAAGTTGTTTTCTTTCACATGCTTGATTTCGAGACCTCAAATTCTAAATCTGAGGTCTCAAAATCAAATTCGTGGAAAACTACTTCTTTCTTGAAAACTATGTTACTTCAGCTGTTTCTCACAATGTTTTATACTATCAACCACTCCCCATTGCCCGTTACCAAGTAAGGTTTTATGCTAATAATTATTTTGACTAATAACCAATAGTGTCCACTGCCTTTAAACGTGATTGTAGTTAATTGTTTCATCTTGCAAAGTTTTATCCACTGCGAAATGAAAATCAAAACGACCTATAGAACATAAAACTATGTATATTTGTGTTTTCAGTTTCAATGGTACAAGAAAAGCAACAAAAAGGAGGAAAGCATCTGATAAGTGACATTGCGGCCTTGCAGCCCTGCATTGCGTAAAAAGGAACAATTAGTACAAGGAGGAGTGAATGGGTATTTCACAGGTAGGGGGTGGGGGGGGGGGCCCAAATTTTATGGCTCTGCCTACCACCGAATACTACACCAATCACCATCCCCCCTTACTGTGTAGCGCCAACTTTTAGCACTAGCTGCAGGCCTGATATTTTACGGAGGCAACAAAGGCGATTGCCTCCGTGCCCCCATGTCATTGCCTTGGTGCCCTTGAAATACTCAAAGTATAAAATTTACCATTTCCTCATAGGGTGCTGTTTACCAAAGAGAAAATGCCTTGGCGCCCTTGCCCTTTTCAAAAATGAATCATACATGCTTCCATGAGCACTGATTCTTTATGGTAAGCATAGCCATAAAATTGGGCCCTTCTTGTTTGAAAACAAATGTAGGGCAAAAGCTTAGGCTATGATTTGTGCTCATTCTCGGTACCTCATGGAGATCAAGAACAAATCAAAGGAGGGAAAACAAAAGGAACCCACAAGGGAATAATAAAGACAGGGGTACTCCACATAAATTGTGTACAAAATCAGCAAAATTAGCCAGACAGAGAAAAGAAAGATGATGGGTTAATGTTGATGGTGGATAGATGGTGCAGTTAACCTTTGTTGACCTTTTTCCCAGTGTGTGACCTATTTTGTCATTTGTGTTTATTTTATGATTCCTGCAAGAATTTACAGCAATGTGTTCTGGCATGGGCCACACAAATTAGCTTCCATTCCAGGTTTAGTTCAATGGCAGAGATAATGTTTGACAGCATTAACCAGTAATCATTAAGTACATCTTGTAAACCAGTGTACGCAGGGAATAATGTTATCCAGAAATATTTGGTGAATATTAAGTAGCAACTGATACATTTTATGCCGCTATCTATGAACAACAGAAATCACTCACAAATTCTACATTGTACAACATAGCATTGTGTGATGTTCAATGTCGGTGCTTACTGCTTAGCAAAACAAAACATGCTGTGTCTATGATTGATTGCAACATGCAGGATGCCCTGTGTGAAACAAAGTGCAAGTGTGGCACAGCAAACCAGTGCGTCTGAATTTCACAGACCGCCAAGGTGCATTATTAAATCAGTCAGTAAGTTTGCAATGTCTACCTGCTTGGCTTGTGGGCAGGTGGCGGTAATGATTGCACGTGTATGATATGTGCACTAAGACATTGCAACCTCTCCTTGGGTGAACTGATGACTGTGTCGGTATCAGTGACCAGGGTCTGGGCACTAAACACAGTATGTGGAAAAGCAGAGTGATGGCGATGGTGGTGAAGATGAGACTTGTAAACAGCGCCCTCAATGTTGGGAGAATCGTTTGCCAGCCCGTGATAGGGGCGGCGTTTGGCGAGGTCAGCAGCAGATGTAACCTGGGTCTGAGCACTGAGAGGCAAAGTTAACTGTTTTTTTTGCAGTGTTAAAAATTTGAAAACAATTATTGTGTCTTTGTTAGCTTGATGTTGATAAGTGTTGCTTTATTAAATAAAACAGACTGTCAGTTTTCAATCAAGCATTAGTTTAGAGGTTAATTCCAGACAGCTATTGGTAAGAAGAATCAAGTTTTGAACATTTAATCACACCATAATTAAGATACAATGTTCTTGAAACACTGAAAACACATGGTTGGCCAACAAATTGTTTGTGTTTCCATAAATAAGGGACCCAGCTCTTGAAAGTTGAAACTTGCATCCTTTTACTTTGCAATTATTCTATAGCAGCGCTGTGTATTGATGGAGAGTTTTTGAAAGACTTGTTATATTACATGTATATTATTTCTAACACGAGTATTAACAGAACCATGGGACAGACTCGAGCAAGGCATTTAAGGTTTTCTATCGAATCAAAATGTCTGTTCATAGTATACTATGAACAGACATTAGTAGTCTCTTTCTAGTTCTGAGGAATGTAACCATGTCAAGAGCTGAATAAGTTCAATGAATTTCAGCAAACATTAAAAAGATAAAAAACAAAATAAACACGCAACTCTTTTTTTATTTTTTATTTTGTTTAGGCCTGTCAGTGTCAGTATCACCAGTGTGGATAAATTTCCGTATGGCACCACCACTTTTTACTCATTTTTACAAAAAGGGATATCTCGTTGAGGTTAGTTAGATACTATATTATTTCATATCAAATGAAAAAGTGGTGGCCCCATACAGAAACTTTTCTACCAGTGTTACTGGGCTGGAAGTTACAGTAAACACTGTCCAGTCAGTCACTGTTACGTTATGGCTGTCTTAGGTTACTTCTAGAAACTATAAGGCTACCCTGTGAGCCTTTTAGGGGTCTAATATTTTGGGCCTCCCTAACGGCAGAAAGACAACAGTGAATACCGAGCAGAAAATTGCATTTTCTTACGATGTTTATAATTTCATTCAACAAAAAGGAAATACAAGCATTATAAATATATTGAGTATGTGGGGAAAGTTTTGGTAGTGTAGTACAAAAGAAACTTCAGTTATTGCTGGCTAACGGTCGTAAAATTTTCACATATCAACGCTGATTTTAAAAACGTATAGCCTAGCGTTAATAAGGAGGCCCAAAATATTAGACCCCTATTAAGGCTCACAGGGGAGCCTTATATATCCTGGTCTCATGTGTTTTCAGTAGGATAACAGGAAAATTGTTCACAATCAAAAACTAATTTTTTTTTTCTTTCAAATAATCTATCCAATTTTTTAACAATAACCATTTCACTTCATAGTGTGTTGAAATTTTTAAAGTTTTGGTTTTACGTTGCGAGAGACAGTCCGCCATTAACAGTGCTTATGCATGCACGACATTGGAGCAACGTCATATTGTTTTCACACCTTTCATTGCTTGGTATTTTATTGAATATTCAGAAGCTAGTATGGCGTGCAAAATAAATCAAAAATATTATTCAATTACTATTTAACAAATTTAATTACATTTTTGCCCTAAGGCATTATGGCTACTATATTAGAATCCAGAGATATCATAAGGCATGAAAGTAAAACACCCCCCACCCCTTGAAGCAGTCACACTTCATAACAATCCATTTTCCCCCATTTCAGACCAGTAATGTTTGGTTTCAGGAGATAAGAAACCAATCTATGATATTTTCTCTTTAATGTAGACTTAATATTTATTACGTTTATCAGAATTTGTTACAGCATGCAGTATATAAACAAAAAAAAAGTTGTCATTTTCACTTAAAATATTTTAATATTTTCCCCACATTTGCACACCATAGAATCCCAAATAGTAACCACCTCATGTGATCCATCTAGTGACTAAAACAGAATGAATGAAACTCAATCTAGCAGATAGTAATTTTGGCATGAATGTTGGCATAATAATGCACTAGTGATTAGTACCAAAAATCAATCATTTTATAAATGTTTGAGCATAACCAACGACAGGAAACTTTATTCTCAGCATGATTAAGCCTGATGAAAATACAGACCGTGAATAAACTGCATAGCTTCTGTCACCAGTGCAGCTTGCACAATTTCGCAGTAAACGGGAATCAAAGTTGGGGACCGAAAACATATGAGATTAGGGTCGATAACGTATGACGCTACGATATAGTTTCTAGAAGTAGTCTTAGGTGAGCCTGAGTCAAATATACCCACTGCACTAGTATAATCCATTAAAACCTTTTTTTTCATTTACGAAATCACTACGCCCTACGATTCAGAAGAAAACACACAAAAGCAAACATGCCCGTTCTCTCGGCGTTCGAATTCGATACATTATTATTTTAATAATATATGTTAAAAAACTAAATAAAAACAAAACAATTCAATTACGACTAACCGTGGTCTTGATGCTGGATCGAATTTACCCACCAAAAGTGGCGACCCTTTAGCAGACATTGACTTGTTGAGTCTTGTGCTGCCCGACATACTTAAAGACGCCTTGGAGTTTGACCGTGTTCTCACTCGAACGTCGGGGGTAATCGCCACCTCTGTGCCCCCGGTGCTCATCGCCACCTCGCTGGCCGAAAAGTCAATCTCTGTACGTACATCTTGCGCGTCGAGATTGGGTTCCGAAGAGTGTTTTTCGGCAGACCTTTTGCCGGTTTTTCTCTCCCCTTGGCTGTCATGCTTGCCCTCTAGTTTCACGGGAGTGAATTCACCACCGTCAAGAGAGATATTGGCCAGAAAATGGATAGCATCTGATCGTCTCTTGGCACTTCTCAAATATCTTCGCCTACCAACATCCGCCATCATCCAGGTTAAAATGAATCATTCAGCAGTATTTTTAACGTCGAGTCTGTAGAGCGCCACCAAGTGTTCGAATGACACCAACTGGAAAAAACAACTTTTGGGAAATTATTTCAGTACAGGAGGCCTAAAAATAATAAATAAATCCATTCTGTTCGATTCGCATAATTTACTCAAACTTGAGGTAGGTTCGGTCAGCGAACGCAGGACTGTATGTCTAAGATACAGTCATGGTTGACCAGCAACAACTTCCCAAAATTCAATGGAAAAAAAGTGTTTCTACTCATCGACCCAGATCCTTGGGTGTGTGGATCAACAGTCTTCATAGTTGTGAGTCACACTTCTTTAAGTGGAGGTCAAGAGTTGCGTGACCGAGACAGTTCGTGATCTGGGAGTTAATCTCGATACTAGACCAAGTTACGAATTTTTTAGGACCGATAATTAACATATATTTAAAAAAAAAAGAATTACTGCGCACCAGAACTGGGTCTTAAGATCTAGTTAAAAAATACAAAAGAGAGATAACCACTTGCAAATTTTCCTCTGCACAACACAATAATTGCACAATCAAGTAATTGCAACAATTTATAATGCTCCACCTGCCGCGCATATCAACCATGGGCGTCAATCCGGGGGGGGGGGGGGGGACACAGGGGGACATGATTGTCCCCCCACCTTTTGGAGGGTGGGGGACACAATATCAAATGCCCCCCACCTTTTTGACCACCTTTATCATGAAGCCCAAGTTTTGCACTGTGTAAGACGAAACCATGTGTCCCTGTTTGGGCATTAATCCTGTGGGCAAAGGATGACGCAATATCCCCCCTAAAAATTGGCCCTAGATTGCATCACAGAGCGTCTAAAATGCAGAATTTTCCCGGGCCCTTAATATATGGGCCCGCACCCCAAGCCGTAAAGGCTTCTCACACGCATGCTCCATCGTTGACAGATTTGCATCTCCCCCTTGAAAGAGTGGAAGGGACGTGTACCCCACCCCACCCCATTTTCGAAGGGTGGGGGACACAGTATCAAATGTTCCCCGTGTCGTTTGACCACCTTTATCATCAAAATCGTGTTTTGCACTGTGGAACTGTGGAGCACTGGAACACAATATTCACACAGCTCATTGTTCTGTTTCGTTTGCCATTTGGCCGCTAAATGGCCTAAAGATTGCACCACATAGCATCTAAAAATACAAAATTTTCCCGGGCCCTTGAGCGGGCCCGGACCCATGCCGTAAAGGTGTCACACTCACGTGCTCACTCTTTGACAGTATTTCCCCCTAAAACTTGGTTCATAGATCCGCACTTGAATATGCTGTCAAACCAAAAGTTTCTACTGCTGCTCACATTTTACAGATGTTCTGTTCCGTTCTGTATGCCTCTTATTGGCCTAAGATTGCACAACAGAGCATCTAGAATGCAAAATTTTCTCGGGCCCTTAAGCGGGCCCGGACCCATGCCGTAAAGATTTCGCACTCGTGAGCTCACTCTTCGACAGATTTCCCCCCTAAAACTTAGTTCATAGATCCGCACTTGAAGATGATGTCAACCCAAAAGGTTCTACTGCTGCTCATATTTTACAGATGTTGTGTTCCATTCTGACAGATTTGCTCCATAAAACTTGTGTCTTAGGTCTGATGATGATAGGGATGAAACGCCGTCTGAGCATTAGAATGCAGAAACAATATGGATATAACGAAGCTATAATTGAGTTGCTTTTTAGGTACAACAACCATGATAGCAGGAATAGGTGCATCATACCTTGAAATAGGCATTAAATTCCAACATCTGAGAGGGGGAACATCACCCCTCAGATTCACTAGATTGCACCTAAAGCGGGCCCCGGACCCCACGCCGTAAATGTTATGTCCCCCCCCCCCCACCTTTCAAGACGGATTGACGCCCCTGATATCAGCGCGCACTACTTCTATGGCCCTTTTCGAAACCACGGCTTCGGCTCATTGGATTCGCCTTCAGGCTCCGTCCTCTCGTTTGAAGCCCTGAGCGCTTACGCAAAAAAGTAGGCCCTACACACAGTATTGTCAAAGCAGCCGCAGGGCAAGCTAGCCTGAGCCGAATCCAAAGCCGAAGCCGTGGTTTCGGAAAGGGCCTATGAAAGCAATCCGCTTGTGAAATCGGGAGTGATCGGGAGTGCATCATTGAATCATTCCCATTATCGATTCATCAAACCCTCCATGAATCCATCTTAGACCACAGTAATTGCTTTCATATAATGCTTCTTTGCAATCTAAATGTATTGACCATAGGCCCCTGGCTCTGAAGGGCATGATAGATGAATCACAAAGGCACTGGTCACCCTTGTAAGACCAGTGTTCCCTCTTGGTGTATCCCAACATTTTTATGCATGAACAAACCTTTGAAAACTGGGGCTCAAGTGGTCATATCGAAGTTGCAAGAGAATTATGAAAGAAAAACATTGTTGCACAACTTTCTGTGATTTCAGATGCACAGGGCCTAATAAAAGGCTTCAGGCCTGAAGTATAATTATTTGAGTGAGAAGTTACCTCTTTCTAAAATCTACGTTACTTTAGAGAGGGAACCTTTCTCACAATGTTTTATACTATCAACAGCTCACCATTGCTCGTTACCAAGTTGTTATGCTAACAGTTATTTTGAGTAATTACCAATAGTGTCAAGTGCATGCCTTTAAGTGATTTTGTGAAAGCGGCTCATGCTCTATTTCACAAAGCACTTAGACTGTGTCCGACTTGATAGCTTTTGTCAGTGGCTATGTCTGCAACACAGAAAATTGTCCCATTATCCAACGTTGTCGTGGCAGTCCAAGGCCGTAGCAGAAATCTCATTTCAAACACGGCATAAAGAGTCTTCTTAAAGACCTACTTGAAGGAGACCGGCAACAGATCTTTGCTGAGATTCATTAAGATGTTTTTAAACAATAAGTAAATTTAGTTCGCATGAGATTAAACTGATTTTAAATGTGTAAGAAACAATCGTTTTGGGGACCAATCTACGGTGCTTTTCAGAAAGATTCGAATAAAGCCTCGTGACGTCACCACTCATGTTACGTCATTATGTGCACGAGCTCTGTCTTGTATTGCTGCTTTGTTGCAGCAAGGAGGTAAAACAAAGCAATATCCAACAAATGACGCAAATGTTTTGTCATTGAGACATAAGCCGTCAACTGCAGAAATGTTGTTAGTTTTTCAAACCTTGAGGTTGAGGTCTACTTTTAAATCGATAGTTATGACAAATTCAGAAGTAACAAATTATTATATAGGATTTGAGGCATTGCATGGTGCAGTATAAATGTATATTTGGTTTGCGGTAACACCATGTGTGTAACTACTTGACGATGACTAGAGCAAGTTAGTCGAAACGTTGAGACCAATTCAGAATTCAGTTCAGTTCAATTCAATTCAATTCAATTCAATTCAATTTAATTCAATTCAATTCCATTCAATTCAATTCAATTCAATTCAATTCAATTCAATTCAATTCAATTCAATTCAATTCAATTCAATTCAATTCAATTCCATTCAATTCAATTCAATTCAATTCAATTCAATTTAATTCAATTCAATTCAATTCAAAGAAACCAATTATAAGAAACCCATGCAGAAACACCACCACTGTGCAACAGAAACACCACCACTATGCAACAGAAACACCACCACTGTGCAACAGAAACACTACCACTGTGAAACAGAAATACACTTCCTAAAAGATGAAAAGGAGACACTACAACTGTGAAAGAGAAACATTTCCACTGTGAAAGAGAAACACTTCCACTGTGAAAGAGAAACACTTCCACTGTGAAAGAGAAACACTTCCACTGCGAAAGAGAAACACTTCCACTGTGAAAGAGAAACACTCCCACTGTGAAACAGAAATACACTTCTTAAATATGAAAAGGAGACACTACAACTGTGAAACAGAAACACTGTGAAAACCGTGTAACAGAAACACCACACTGCGAAACAGAAACACTTCCACTGTGAAATAGAAACACTTCCACTGTGAAAGAGAAACACTTCCACTGTGAAAGAGAAACAACCCCACTGTGAAAACCGTGAACCAGAAACACTTCCTAGGTGAAAGAGGAACTCCATATTGTAAAACAGAAACACACTTCACTGTGAACCACCACAACCACCACTGTGTAAGATAACACTTTCACGTCAAGTAACAATGCATGGGGAGACTAGTGGGATTCCGTTTCATTGCATTAAAACAACAAGTGTGTAGGCATAATGAGAAAATAACGACCAACAGAAGCTAATTACGATGGTATCGACGTTACCTTTTGTTTCTTAAAGGCAGTGGACACTATTGGTAATTCTCAAAGACTAGCCTTCACAGTTGGTGTATCTCAACATATGCATAAAATAACAAACCTGTGAAAAGTTGAGCTCAATCGGTCATCACAGTTGCGAGATAATAATGAAAGAAGAAAACACCCTTGTCACACGAAGTTGTGTGCGTTTAGATGGTTGATTTCGAGACCCCAAGTTCTAAACTTGAGGTCTCGAAATCAAATTCGTGGAACATTACTTCTTTCTCCAAAACTATAGCACTTCAGAGGGAGCTGTTTCTCACAATGTTTTATACCACCAACCTCTCCTCATTACTTGTCACCAAGAAAGGTTTTATGCTAATAATTATTTTGAGTAATTACCAATGTGTCCACTGCCTTTAATCACCGAGTGTAAAGTTCTCATAACACAACAACGCACTGGCTGTAAATAACACCAGTGTTAATGGCAGTGGACACTATTGGTAATTACTCAAAATAATTATTAGCATTAAACCTTAATTGGGAACGAGTAATGGGGATGTATAAAACACTCTGAGAAACGGCTCCCTGTGAAGTGACGTAGTTTTTGAGAAAGAAGACATTTTCTACGAGTTTGATTTCGGGACCTCAGATTTAGAACTTGAAGTCGCGAAATCAAGCATCTGAAAGCACACAACTTCGCGTGACAAGGGTGTTTTTTCTTTCATAGTTATGTCGCAACTCCAACAACCAATCGAGCTCAAATTTAAACACAGGTTTACTATTTTATTCATATGTTGAGATACACCAAATGAGAAGACTGGTCCTTGACAATTACCAATAGTGTCCAGTGTGTTTAATCACTGAGTGTGGAGTTCTCATTACACAACAGAGCAATGGCAGTAAATAACACCACTGCTAATTACACCTCGTACCGTCATAGCTTAAACCACCCAATATTGACGATATGACGTAGCACAATCAGAGTAATCAAGTCGAAATAATGTTATGGTTTCTAATGTCATTTTAAAGGAGAGTCATTATTCGTTACAATTCTTCACAAAGTTCCCCCAATTTGTTAAATTTATTTATCATACTACCAAACCATGGAGAAAGGAAATGTTTTAACAACAGTCAATAAGATAATTTAAGGTGTCAAAATCAATAATTACCATTAAAAAAAGTATGCAAGATTGATTTTACATTAAAAAGGGAATGGTATGTCTTTTTGTCGACCAATATCACGCGGAAAATATAAATATAATTAATTCTTCCAGGTCTGTTTACTTTTAAAATGTATTTACATAGAAGCGTCCTTTCAAGGTTCAATCAACATATTATAAGATTGTCTGATGAAATGTAAACAGTAGCAGTGAATCAGCAGACTTTTTGGTCACATCCAATTAGTGAGCAGTCCTTAACGACCATCCCAACAATATGCAACAAACTGCCCTGTCATTGGTCTACAATGATCATTCAAGGAAGTTACGAAATTTCACCTATAGCCAATAATATGCAGTTTCAAGGCTAATGCACTAATTGAATGCTTTTAGGTATATACATACTGACTGGGTTTAATTAATTGAAAGCCGTTTGTGTCATAAAAATGCAGGTATCTTTATACCGAATGTATGAGCAACGGGGATGGAAAAACTTGTTTGACGGGCCTGTTAGCCAAAATTGGTTAAGGGTTTTTGCTTCTTTTGGTGTATCTTCCGTTGGGCAATGACGAATGATTTGGGGTTGAACAAAGACAAAATGTTCTCGAGTGGGACTCGAACCAACGACCTCCGGGTTGACGTGCCGGCGCTCTTACAACTGAGCTATCTAGCCCTATGTTGGCGGACTAAATTCGTCAATATCTTTGTTCGGGGTGATGCCAGTCAGAAGCGATACAACCGTAAACTATCGTATAGCCAGGGATCACACCCAATTATGATACAACCTTGGAAGCGGCAGTCTGGGGATCCCCAAATCATTTGTAATTTACACAGTCAGTTCCCCTTTAGTTTTAATAATCATTTGATATATAAAACACAAATTTTGCTTTGGACTATGGACGGAAACATTATTGTTTGAGACAATGTCACTGTGAACCTGACCATGTTTACACCAAAGTATGGCCGAGCGGTCTGTTCACATGACCAAACAGCTCGGCGTTATCAGGGTATGGGTTCGAATCCTCGCCTTGACATTTGTTTGGAAGGTATACATTCTGCTCTACCAGCACAGGCTCCTGTAGTTGATGCTACCCATGCCTACATCCTTATACGGATGGTGAAAGGGGTCTTAACCCTGTTTCGGTCCACGGACCAAGGTCTTGGTGGCAGTTGATTTGGATTGAAAGCCCAAATCAGTTAAAGGAACATCACATTTTTTTCTAACTATACAGTTGCTGGCAGTGTAAGCACATTATGTAATCCACCCTTTTACATAAACTGACAAACCTGTAGAAGTTTGAGATCGATCGGCCATCTGGGTCACGAGAACAAAGTGAAAAACCGAACTCATTGTGCCTGAAATCGATTTAATACAAAATTATAAAACGGTCACTGAGCTACAAACTCCAAACGGGGAATTTGTTTTATTTATTTCCCATCAAACAATAAAACATTTCAGACAGAAATATTTCTACTATCATCATTTGACAGTGTCAGTTTTGTGTAAATCTGTGATCTTAGATGAGTTTTTTCTTTTTTACCAATTCTGTAATATTCTTTTTAATTGTAGCCCTCACCTTGCAATGTTAGGCGAAATCTCACAAACAAGAAGTAGGGGCCCGGTGGTGGACACACACTTTGCTCAAAAAGATAACCAGAATGGCTGAGAACGCTGAGGGTATTTTCTGGGCCCTTAAACAGGCCCAGGACACCAAGCTTTTTTAAAATAAAAAACCATTATAATAAATAATAATCAAGACATTTATAATGCCCAAAAACATATCCACCCAAGGGGTGCTAAATGCGCTTACAAGAAGAAACCTTATTAAAAATGGCGCGTCATAAGGCCTGTTTTCAATTTAGTCTTGACACTATTCAGCTATCAGAAATGTTTTCACTGAGTTGGGAAGTTTGTTCCACAAGCGAGGCGGCGGCGGCAAATGCTCGGTTACCCCGTGATCTTATCATTGTCGGGACTGCTAGAGAAAGATCGCTTGAAGAGCAGAGACCTGAGAGAGACGGCTTATGGACGTTGATGAGAGCTGCGATGTATTTCTTAAGTGAGGAGAACTTTAATGCACGGTGTTGATGAGAAGGCCTTTGTTGCAAGTCATTCTTCACTTGGTCTTATTTATAGCGCACGTATCCACCAAACACGGTACTCAAGGCGCTGAGTATATTCAAACCTTCAGAAAGATTGGTTTATTGCAGTGATGAATTCTGAGAACCAATTATTCAGCACCTTATCAGGGTTTACAAGGTGCTACGGCGCATACAGCAGCCACAGCCAGGAACAATGTAATGCGCTTTAAATTAGTGTCCTGGGCATCGGGCCTAAAACATTCGTGCAGTCTTTCTCAGCTCATTCGGGAATATGCAGCCCCTGGGGAAGATACAGTTTGATGCGGAGCTTTGAGTGATTTAGTGTGAGAAAGACAAAAACAAATTAATTTCAACTGATTGTAGTCTCATTCCGACCATTTTGGTTATTGGCTGAAATCATTAATTAAAGGGAAGGTATACACTATTGGTAGATTGTCAAAGACCAGTGTTCTCACTTGGTGTATCTCAGCATATGCATAAAATCACAAACCTGTGAAAATTTGAGCTCAATTGGTCATCGGAGTTGGGAGAACATGATGAAAGAAAAAAACTCCCTTGTTGTGAAAGACTTGTCTTGAAATATTATTCCATGAAATGCTTTACTTTTTGAGAAAACATTAAAACAAAATCAATTCTCGATATCGAGAATTACGGATTTATTTTAAACACATGTCATGACACGGCGAAACGTGCGAAAACAAGGGTGGGTTTTCCCGTTATTTTCTCCCGACTCCGATGACCGATTGAGCCTAAATTTTTACAGGTTTTTTTGTATATATAAGTTGTGATACACGAAGTGTGGGCCTTGGACAATACTGTTTACCGAAAGTGTCCAATGGCTTTAAACACTGGCCAATGACCGAAACAGTTATTGGTGACGACCGCCAACACACACCAACTGCTTCCTTGTGACGTCAGAAGTATACGTCCCCACTTTCTTTGAAGAACAGTCTATTGACGCATACCGGTATCAGGGCAGCCTCTGGTAAAAACGTTCAGAGACACATTGGTTGACAATAAGACTTATTTTAGGATGTGTACCATTTTCCTGGAATAGACTTTTCCTAATACATGCGTTATGTTTTAGGTCACACCATAAGAGAACCTTTATGGTGCTGGATACTTAAACCAATATCGACCTGCGAACTGAAGCTGTGGCGAAATTAGGGTTCGTGGCCCTGTGGCGTGGCCCGCAACCACCCACCTCTTAAAAAACATCTATACAAAATAAACAACAACAAAACTTCGATTTGACTCTTCCAAATCCTCGCCCGGGGCACGTGCCGTTCTCGCCCGTGAGAAAGCAAAGACTGAAATCTTTAATAATTCATGGAAGTGTTTACCAATCGGTTCTGATTATGTCTTCTGAATGAAGCCAAACACCTAATCAGACAATCCGTTGATATTTTTACCCACTTGAATCAATATTTGCATTTTTGTCATTTCTCGATATTGTTTGGCATGTTGGCTTGGTTCACCGGCAGCTGGTGCTTTCCCGGGAAGATTAGGTCGAGAATTTCGACAATTGTTTCCCATTATGTTAGTTTCCAGTCTGTCTAAATTCCGACGTTATATCATGTTTGCCGGGAGCAAAAATCAATCACCTTCCCGGTCAAACCACGGTGCGTCTTCAGTAACCACGGTAACTGAATCAGTTTACATGGAGCCATGGCATTGTAGAAAACTTGGTTTAGAAGTGGCGTGTGCATTCTCCATCAACACGACATTTTCTGTGTATCAGCTTATTTCTTTCTTTACCTGTCAACTCTGAGAATTCCAATTCGAATCCAACCCGTGAACTGGGTTTCCAGTAACCTATTTATTATTATTTTTTGTTTGTTTAACATCTCCGGACATAATTTTGTTGTTAGCAAGGGCCGTCCAGAGTAAGGCAAAAGTTTTAAACTGTCATCAAAGCGATGTGCCCTCACATACCTTATTTAGAGGGGTTTCCTCCCAGATCTGAAAACTAACGTTTTTTCCCCTTCATTTTCTGCTTCCAACATCACTATATCAAATTAAATAAGCAATGTAAAATTGCGCCTTCGTTATATTTCGATTTGACATATTAATTTCCTTAAACTTAATTGAAAACAATATTCGCAAGCTTGCAGGAACGATTGCCAAGGACAGTTAATCTTGATTTACTGTGATATTTTTTTCTCGCGTAATTTAAAGAGTAAAATAAACATTAATTGTTGCCAGACCTTCAGTTGTTCGTATCATATGTTTTTTAAAGAGTGGTATTCTATTCGTATAAATTATTTGTAACTGCGTATTTACATGTGAAACTGCCAAACAAATAATAATAATATCGCTATTTTACATTTACTTGTATCACATGAGTATGTTTCAGATGAGTTAGTTGACTTGAATATAATGCATCCAAAATGTTTTTCTTATACATTGAGATTGAGTTGAGAATACACTTAGGTAATCCACATAAAAAACCTACTATGGTCTAAATTTATTTATTGCTAAAATGATGTTTTTGAGCAGCAATTAAAAACCTTTTAAGGTTTTTGTTTGCTGCTATACAAAGATGCTTAATGGTACACCATCTTCCGGTGCGCTGGAAACTTTAAGCGTAGATTAGACCCTTAAGAGTTAACTTGTCAAGTGGAATACAAAATGTGTTTCAGATATACCGATAACAACCCATTAGAAATACATGCCGGATGCGCACGCTAAAAGCTACGCTAATGCCATCGACCAACTAAGAGCGAAAACGCAAAGTCATGTCACCACGCTGAGTGGTGGAGAACCTCAACAGTATTTAAACAAGCAGTAAATCACCAGTAGGAGCATTCTACACGAGTCAGCAAAGTCAAAGATTAATTTGTCAGTAACAAAAAAACGGAGCGTGATTTGGAAGTTGCTGTGCGGTCGGTGCGCGATATCTGACGGCAGGGGTGTATCGTGGACGCGCTAAAAATGAAAAGTACGAAGAAGAGATGGACGAAGGTCGCCAAGATCAGTGTTGATGAGAATATTTCTCTCGATAAACATAATACATCCATTAGTTCCATCGGATCTTCGAATGCTACGCTAAAGACGAATTTGAGTAAGGGAAGCGGCTGGCTTGATGGAAGTTTCCGCGGTACAAAGAGCCCTTTGGGATGGAGCACTGACGGCACACCCCATCCTGCTGTAAGTACACAGATAATTACTCTCTTAAACTTAAAACAATAACTATACAGTACTTTTAATATAACTATTTACTTTTAATATAATAATTTAGTTTTAATAAAATTATGTATCTATCATTACTGTACTGGGAGTGGCTGAATACCAGTTCAAACTGTGGTATGATTGTCTTTTTTACAGTGACCAAAACCGTAGATATTTACTAAAAAACCGGAATGGCTGTCAAGATACTATACGTAAAGAAACAGTCCCTGTTGAAACTTGATTGTTTGGTTATCGACAGATTTATAACAGGGATGAATCCTAAACTTGACACTCTAAAATTAACAATGCATTGTTCAAGAAATGTAAAGCCAATAGTTTTAAATTGTATTACAAATCGGTCAAATTATGTGATATTTTGTTTGAACGCATATAACCTTTGACTATAGCGGGTTTGGAACCTGCAATCTCCGGATAACGTGTCGGCGCTGCAACAACTGAGCCAACTATCCTTAATGTTGGCGGTCTCCATTTGTTATGGCAGTACCTGTATTCGGTATAGTATTATTTAGAAACGTCTGACATGGTTCGATTGTTAGAGCGCCTGAACGTTTATCCGGAGGTCGTAGGTTAAAATTCCGCTGAAGTAAATAATTATATGTTTTTTTTAAACCAAATTTCAGTTTCCATTGTTTTTTTAGTTTGTTTTACTTCAAGTGTTAATCAATGATTTTGCTATTTTTTGTATGCAAGCTTAAAGAAACACGTTGCCTTGGATCGGACGAGTTGGTCTATAAAAAGCGTTTGTAACCCTTTTTTTATAAAATGCATTTGGTTGGAAAGATATTTAAAAAGTAGAATACAATGATCCACACAAGTTTGCCTCGAAATTGCGTGGTTTTCCTTTTACTGTGCGAACTAACACGGTCGGCCATTTATGGGAGTCAAAAATTTGGCTGCCATAAATGGCCGACCGTGTTAGTCGACGAGTTAAAAGGAAAACCGTGCAATTTCGTGGCATGTTTTTGTGGATCATAACAACATCTTTCTACCCATATGCATTTTATAAAAAACGGTTACAAACGCTTTCCAAACGCTTTCCAAAGACCAACTCGACCGATCCAAGGCATTGTGTTCCTTTAAATGAAGAGAAAAACATTAATGCAAAATGTGAATGAACGATTTATCTTGGTTCGTGAAAGAATATCATAATAAATTAAACAAATGAGTCACAGAGGGAATCCCACATGAGTTATTTGTCATTTTGTAGGCCCGTCATGTTAATATCGGCCAAAGCAGTAATTAGCACTGGACACGTTTTGTAAATACTCACAATATAATTTGCATACAAAATTTGGTAACAAGCAATGGAGAACTGTTGATCGTATAAAACATTGTGAGAAACTGCTCCCACTGGAGTAGCAAAGATCTTTAGAAATAGATACATCGTTTTTCACTCGAATGATTGAATCTGATAAAAGACTTCAGGCCTGAAGCCTTTTTAAGGCATCTGAAAGCACACTTATTTTGTGCACCATGTTTTTGTCCCTTTTATTATTTGCAACTTCGATGACCAATGAGCCAAAATGTTCAAAGTAAATGTTAAAATACACCAAGTGAGAATACCGGGTCGTTGACAACATCGCTAAACGTGACCAGCGCCTTAGTTAAAAACGATGTGTGCTTAAAACTAATCAAGGTTCACCCAAAGCTAATACTTAAAACATTACAACGTCTCTGCCAAGAAAATCTAAACTTAAATCAGACACAACATATCACAATTTAAAGTGGTATTATTTGCAGGTAAGTTTTGATTTAAGATAATTGATAAACAGCAACAAGTTGCTTTAACCCCCCCCCCCCCCCCGGAGAAGGAAACTTTGAAAACGGTTCATTAAAAAACAGTTATTTCACATCGTAAATTAGTAATGCGAACACACGGAATAAGTATACCCATTGCCTGAAGCAGTTCTCTGTAAATTTAGGCCATGTTTGTTTGACCAACAGTGTGTACCTGCCTCGTCTATACCATGTTACGCCACTTGCTTTAGACATTATTCAACAATAGAAAGAAACAGTTTGATTCAATACAACACAACACACCATTCACTGCACGTACATTATGCACTAAGCACTACGAAGTCAAATATTAGCAGATTATGCCTTCTTGAAATGTTTGGTCCGTCGCACGCTGTGTTTTTGTAAAACAAGTAGGCCCCTTCAGTTAGTTATAATTTGGTTTGTAAATAAACACTAAAAAACGCAACTATTGACAGTATTCAGTGTACATTATTTTAAATTCCTTCACCATCCGGTCGACGTCTCGAAGACGAGGTCCATATAATACGCACGGGACTTTTTAATCAACCAAAATGTAGACCATTGATCTGGAGTAAATCGCGCGATTTCTAAGGGCCTTGAAACCGGAGCCAAGATGTTTGTCTTAATGACTATGATCTCTTTTACATCACGCGATCTGATTTATCTGTGTTGAGCAAAATCATTTTGAGCGTTTTGTAGTTTGCTCATGTTTTGTTTTCGTGAAAAGGAAAACGTCATTCATCAACAATAACTAGAGCGTAAACAAGTGGGCATCGCGAAGCTCTAGCAGGGGCTTGGGCCGCTTACACGACATGTTGATAGATCAAGATGCTCTCGTAGTGCATTCTGTGCATTTTTTGTATGGGTAATCTCCTGAGAAGGAGTTGGTTAAATTGTACGCAGCAACAATCATGGGGATATAAAGACACCAAATGAAAAACAGATCAATATTGAGTAACTCTTTGCAGATCTTGTATACGACAAACTCAATCACTTTTTTATTTGTCACAGACACAGCGTTTGTTAATTCACAAATAAACATAATTAAGGTAACTGCTACATAAATGGTTTCCAAACTTTATTTCTTTCTTTCTTAAATCATACTGCTGTGCACATTTTCTATCTTTATTTAACGAACAAAAAGTTAAGTGTGCGAACAAGCTCGGTTAAACATTTTGAGGATTAAGATAATCGCTGATCATTCGACTTCTTAGCCTCCCGACTTTGTCTGAAATGACAAATGGAAAAGCCAAATTCAAGGCTTTCTTGATCGGATGCTTCTCGCTCATTGCATGAAAACTTCGACGAAAGCAACGTCAAATAGCAACAGCAACATCGATTTGTTCCACCGACGCCATTATAAACAAACAACCTTTCTCCAACGGGGTGATGACGGGTTTTGCATAACAGTTAATGTGAATTCGTGATCATTGTGCGATCGCTTGCGACCTTGGTTCTCATGCCCTGCGTCGCTTTCTCTCGCCGATTCTAAACAGGGATGGAGGAGGTCTCGATCCCGGTTTTAAGTTGTCCGTGGCGACTTCATCACACAGATTCATTTTATTCGACGCAAACTTGCGAGTTCGTTGCACGACCATCGTTTTAACTTTTCACAAACAAATTTGAATATGACAAGCCTTTCTCAGCGACTGAAAGCCCCCAATTCTAAACAACTAGGGTGTTTTTTTTTAAATATATTCCTAATTTTTTTAATAACATAAATACGTTTGGATACTCCTAAGTGAGGATTCACCCCCCTTAAAGGGATATTTCACCCTATAGTTCCTGTCGGCTAAATCCTTTTCATTTAATGCCATTTTGGGAACCTTTAAAAAGACCATTAATCATAAACTAATAATTACAAGATTCTTTTAAGTAATATTTTTCGTTTATGCATCAGGTAACCACAATTTATCGATCAAAACCTTTCGAGAAATCAGTGTAAACAAACACCCGATGATTTATCTTCCTGACCAATGGCATTACAAGCCTTCTGTAATATAGGTTTTCTCGGCCAATTTCGGAAAAAGAGCAGCCAATTTAACCATCAAGCTATTCTATTTCGCGCGAAATCGAATGCTACTGAAAAGTAATTCGATTTCGTTTTATGATTAGTCAAATTTAATGTTGCGTCATTTGATTTAACAAAATAAACATTCAATTTAACAATTCATCAAAGCAGCATTCAAATTCGCAGTCGCTTCTTGAGGCGTGTGTGTCTCGAAAAGAATGACGATACGCTAAATTGAACAGAGTGCCAAACGAATTTGACTCGACTGACTCAAAACGAAATTGAATGGCCGAATTCTAAATTTAAAACGCAGTAACAACTGGAGAGGCAAAATAGCTTTAATTAGAACGCATGAAAATGAAATTGGCTGCTCATTTGCCGAATTTGACCGAGAAAACCTATATTAAGGCTTTGTGGAATACTCCCTATAACGTGCTGTCTGTTGCTCAGAAAGTGCAGGTCGTACGTGAAATAAAATCTGATCAGAAAGAATTCTTTCAAAAACATATATCTGAGGAAAAGAGAAATTGGTATAAGTTTTTACCAGATTTATTTATGGGAACAATATTTGCTGATTTTCAGCAAGTGAAGCCCCCCCCCCACCATTATAGGCTTTGCTGAAACAACTTACTGGATCACAGAGAGATTAGCACATGACTTAAAATAGAACCTGAAATAATGTCTGATTCATTCGATATTATGAAGAAGACTCAATATCATACTTCAGACCTCAGAATCAGAAATTTAAATATCAGGCATGGCGTCTAGATCTAACGTATAAAGCGTTTTTTTATTTTTTTTTATTTTTTTTTTAAATAATCATATATTGGCATTGAAAATAGTAGTTTTTTCCAGTTGAGTCTATAGCTTCGAGTTTAGAATTTTCACGACAGAGAACTGAAGGCAATGGGTGTTGACTTTATTCAACCCTAATCGAACTCCAAGAACGTTGTCCTTAATGTCATCAGTATTTAACACTAGGTTGTTTGAGTGACGATCCTCACTAGGTTCTTGACTTGCTTGCTTAAAATCCCTCCTATTTTTCTTGTGATTGACTGTATTTTCACTGTTCTTGCCTTTTGCCATTGAACCAGTGAGTCATTGTAATTTTTCATTCCATAATTGCTCTAATGTAATTTTGTATGTAATGTTTTTAAATTGTGTACATTTTACACGTTAATGCCTTTTAAATATGATTGTTGCTTTTTTAAGTGTACTTTGACCCGTCAGCTTATGCTGCTGGTTATTTTATTGTATCACCAATAAAAAATCAAAAAACAAAAACACAATCATGCTGGTCTCTTGAGTAGAATTGGTCTTCTTGTGGCAAAATGCTCGCTTCTTGGATTTTAGTGAAACATGAACGACGTGGACGAACAATTATAGAACAAAGTCAATAAATTCAACAATCTTATATAAGAGACTTATGTTCCTTCATCACAATTAGCGATGTTTGTTTAGCATACACCATGAAATACACTCAAACACTTCTGTCTTTTAGTTCAGCTTTGCGAAAGTTGAAGACAAGACAGCCCACGGCTGTGAAATGAGGCTTTGATGAATCGCTGAGAGAAATGTTTAGACTTATTCTGGTCACCTTCAATATCAAATATGTCAAACTTTTACATGGGGGGGGGGGGGGGGGGGCAACCGGACACGGGCAGTAAGGAGGTGCACGTGCCCCCGTATCCCACCCATTAGCTACGTCATTGATTTTATGGATTGTGATTTATCGAAATCAATTTCTTTTGAACTGTGTTCGGGATTAGTTCTGTATCGACCATTGTGACAACCAATCCGTCTAATATAGGTTTTCTCGGTCAAATTCGGCAAATGAGCAGTCAATTTAATTTTCATGCGTTCGAATTAAAGCTGTTTTGCTTTTCCAGTTATTACTGCGTTTCAAATTCAGAATTCGGCCATTCAATTTCGTTTTGGGTTGAGTCAAATTCCTTAAGCACTCTGTTCAATTTAGCGTAGCGTCATTCTTTTTCGTGACACACGCCTCAAGAAGCGTCTGCGAATTTGAATGCTGCTTTGAAGAATTTTTAAATTGAATGATTATTTTGTTAGTTCGAATGACGCAACATTACATTTGACTAATCCCCAAAAGAAATCGAATGACCCTTTTGAGTAGCATTCGATTTTGCGCGAAATAGAATAGCTTGGTGGTTAAACTGGCTGCTCTTTTTCCGAAATTGACCGAGAAAACCTATATTTCAATAGGTTTGTATAATTTGTTTTTAACTTTCCATTGTGTATAGGAACTGGCGGGCTACTCGTTGGATGACTTTATAGATACAGTACGTGCCGTCTCAGATAGTGTCAATGAAACTGATAAGAAGGGGGCTAGTGTGACTCATTATCTTGCAATGAAAGGGAGAAAAGATCTTCTGGAGCACGCCTTAATTTGTGGTGCAGGTAAGCAGACCCCATTGGTGGAGAAGAATAGGGGATACGTACCCCATCTCATCTTTATATATTTTAAATGTAAAGAAACTTCAATCAGAACAATTTTGTGATTCTTAAAAAGATTAGGTTTAAGGGATATTAAGGGAGTCATGGGCGAGTGGGTTAGGGAATCAAATTCAAGTTATGGTGGTTAAGTCATCACAGTGTACGTACGAACCCCGGTCATGATATTTTGTGCCCTTGAGCAAGATGCTTTACTAATATTATTTGTCATGACCCAGGGGTATCAATGGGCACCTGCGAGGGTAGAGGTTGATATTGTGTTTCAAAAAGCCTTTCACTCGACTTTCATTAACGACTTTGGAAAATTAGTGCGTCACAAAAATGAATTTGACCTTGGAGCACTTCACAAGAATCAATCTGTGAAACAACATCAGGACATAAACAGCTGAGTTTGAACACTTTATTGTATAGGTATTGTATACTGTGTTCGGGATTAGTTCTGTATCGACCATTGTGACAACCAATTCGTCTAATATAGGTTTTCTCGGTCAAATTCGGCAAATGAGCAGTCAATTTCATTTTCATGCGTTCTAATTAAAGCTGTTTTGCCTCTCCGGTTTATACTGCGTTTCAAATTCAGAATTCGGCCATTCACTTTCGTTTTGAGTCGAGTCAAATTCCTTTAGCACTCTGTTCAATTTAGCATACCGTCATTCTTGTTCGTGACACACACGCCTCAAGAAGCGTCTGCGAATTTGAAAGCTGCTTTGATGAATTGTTAAATTGAATGATTATTTTGTTAAATCGAATGACGCAACATTACTTTTGACTAATCATAAAACGAAATCGAATGACCCTTTTCAGTAGCATTCGATTTTATGCGAAATAGAATAGGCTGGTGGTTAAATTGGCTGCTAATTTTCCGAAATTGACCGAGAAAAGCTATACTATGTGTCGTTTATGATACCTTTGCCAAATTAACCAGACATAAATAATTCCAAACCGAAATGTACATAGGTCAAATAGAGACGGGAGTCATGCCCGGAACTCTTGAAGATTAGACGAGAATTCCTTCGTCTAAACACCATTGCTGTGGAAACCAGTTTCATCGCAAGTTATTTTAGAGTAAACATTAAATAAACAATAATACTAAAGAATGCCATTGCGTTAATATCATCCGTAATTACTTCCGTGTTTCATTACTGAATTCCTCAAGGTATTGTACATAGTCAAGTGGATCGAACGTTAGTTTATCAAATAAAACCCAAACATCCGTTGAGATTGTGTCCGAATGTGCTATCATGTTGCGTTTTCCCGTCCATTTGATACATTGATACGACTGCATAAACGACTCCAAATTCAGTTTGTAAGGGCAATCCCTTCTTCATAACACCGTTTTGTCAAATTTATGTGCTAAACTTTGTTTAAAAAACACACACACATAAAACGTGTGAAACATGGTCTCCGCAAGCAGTGTTTAAAAGGTTACTTAAAAGTCAGTTGCAACATTCTTTAAAATAAGTCAATAATGTTAATTGAAAGTTTACTAAGCACAAAAAGTGATACTTGCATTTATAGTGTCTTTAGTCACCTTGGACTTGGTATGAACGTCACGCATTTGATTTATACAAGTCGGACAAAAGTAATTTATAGTATGATTAATTTTTGTCTTCATATTTTTCTGCCAGACTTTAAGGCTCAAGATAGTAGCGGGGACACCCCACTTCACTGGTCAGTGAGAGGTAACTCGTCTGATGCCCTTCATTGCCTCGTCTATGCCGGTGCAGACCTCACTGAACTCAACAACCATAAGATGACACCATTACACTTGGCTTGCCAGTTGAATCTACCAGATATGGTTGAGGTAGGTCGGGGTGGCCAATAGACCTTTATCATGGTGCAGCCATCTTGATTTTCTTCCATTGATATCAATGTTACCAAACCGAGGCTGGAATAACAAAATAGCCTGGTTCCAATTTGCAAAATGATTTCTAGCATTCATTATTGTAATCCAATACGATGAGGAACATGACCAAGATGGAGGCAGCATAAAAAAGGTCTGTAATAAACCCTGGTTCATACTTCCCGTGAGTGCGAAGCAAATTATGACGTCACATGGCTGTTTTCGCAGCGAGTGTTTTGCAGGAGTTGAGCACAGTTGCAGATTTGTGACGTCAACATTCTTCTCGCATTTGCATTCGCAGGAAGGGGTGAACCGGGCTTAATAAGGGGACATTGCGGGAGAGACCTTGGGTATTGGGCAAGACTGACGCACACTCTGAGAATGCGTAGCGAACGGAGTAAAAAATACGTACCGGACTCAAACCCGCGTCCTCTCCAATGCTGTAAGAGTGGTCGTACCAACTGCGCTAACCAGTTATGTCTATGGTCCACTTTTATGTCAGCCATCTCTGCTTGTTTGGGACCATGTCTGAATTCATACGAAGTGTTCCGATTGGCACGGGATCGTACACGGGCTCGAACCCACAATCTTTCTACAATACTTTACTTTTTTGTGACATGCCACTTTCTGATGTTAATTCATAAAGCAATACTTACACAAATATTTATGTTTTTATTTTTGAAGGCCATTTGCAGCCATGACAAAATCGACGTTAATTTACCAGGTGAATATGGTCAGACACCACTCCACTATTGCGCTCTCTCTGATTCATTGGAGGCAGCTCAAATTATGGTAAGTTTATGCATCGGTTATCCAAGCCAACTTCAGCAAAATATTCATTCAATTAAACTCACACACTTTCAAATTCACGCATTTCTCTAAATCCATTCAAATGTTCAGCTATCAATTCATTCAACTTCGTTTTCGTGCAAACATTAATTTCGTTTTCTCGTTCAGATTCATTACCTGGAAATGTATACAAAAACAGGATGCTTAACTTTTTACTCCTGCATGTTGGCTATCATGTTATTTACACTCGACATTATCTTTAGAATTTCTTTACATTTTAGTGTTAAATAATGTGGCATGCATCTCTTCATAATCAATCAATCAATCAATCAATAAAACATTTATTTCCACATTCACATCACATGGAGGCATCATCCTAAAAGCCGAGGCTTGTGGCGGATGTGCCCGTTACAAGATTACAGAACAAAACAGGAAAACAGCACTGAATAGACGAATAAATAAATACATACCACTACGGTAGATAACTACACAAATGTTTAACCATGGTTAAACGATTGTACTCATTATACAATTGTTGCACGTTGTGACGGGATCCATGGCGTTTTGTACACCCGAGGGGGAAAATGGCACCCGAGGCGAAGCCGAGGGTGCCATTTGCCACCGAGGGTGTACAAAACCCATGGACCCCAGTCACAGCGTGCAACAATTGTTTTGTTATACCTTTGTATAATTGTTATTCCTCTTCTCAAAGTTCTGTTGTCATTTTCAAACATTATTACGACAGACTATTCATTGTTTAATAAGCAGACGAACAAGAAAGATCTCTCTCGAACCCGCGGTTGTTTCGCACACAGCGCGAAATCGACCAACGCTGGGAACGATCAAGGTGATGTACACCGGTGTACATCATTTTCATGTTACCCGGCCCCCGTCGAGCCATGTAACATGCGTATTTGTTGCACGGCACGTGATTGGTTCTCGACCAATCAAACTTCACAATTTACACAGAGGTATAACAATGTTGTTTGTTTCAACTGTATGTCAAATTGTCACTGTCAACATGAACAATGTGCATTAAATACATTACAAAATTTTATTTATATGCATTCAAGACGACACTTTGACCATTCTATACATTTTTGTTGAAGATTAACCTTCTATTCTCTTGATTTCGTGAATGCTATAGTTGAAATTCAAAGCGCGTCTTTGCATCAGAGACAACAATGGCGTCTACGTCATTCACTGTGCGGCCACACACGCATCCAGGAAAGTTCTGCAGCTACTCTTAGACCAAGGTAAGAAAGACACACGTCACTATAACGTATACACAGATAGTTTGGATTGAGTTTGTTCTGGTTGTAAACATAGGTAGAGACACCGCAATTACCAATGCAACGGGAACCAGGGATACATTGCAAGCATGCTAAATAAGTCCTCCAAGCACTCTTACCAGCACACCAGATAATACAAAGGAAGAAAAACAAATCCACCCCAACAAACAAACTTAGCTTGACTAAAGTCACTTCCATAGAGATTTTTCTTTTTAATGACACACATGTTCAACGCGACGAACTTACCAAATTATTGATGCCAGAAATGAACATATTTTTGTGGGATATATTTACGTTGGGTAGAGTCGACATGTCGACCACTATAATACATGACAATATTGCAATAGCAAGGCGTTTTGAGTGAACCACAAGTCAAATTGGCTATGGGTAAAATTTAATTCATTTTTTTGGGTGCTATATTAGAATTTTGTTCAATTGTAACTATGATGCCACTATCCCATGAGGGTTAGGTGAGTTGATTGGTTCTTTACGAGAAGAACCATTAATGGTATTGATTCTTACATGAACCACGCTACAGGTTTCCCTCGTCAACTAAATTACGCTAATAAATTACCATAGGAAGCATTGCAATTACTGCACTCTCTATAACGCACTCCTGGTGGTTTTCTGATGGCCGGTTGCCCATTAAGCCGAAGGTAGAGTTTTGTTCAATTAATAAGCCTTACATTTACGGTAATGAGTTCTTTGTGATGAGAAGGGTATGGGTCGATGGTGATGTTTGCTTGAGTTTATTGTCAATAGTGATCCCTCGTACACATTTCTCACCATAAAAGCAACTGTCGAAAACTTTAACTTTAAACTTTAATTTTAACTATTTTTTTGTTTTAAGGAAGCATTTGATACTGCGTCATCATGCTGTGCTTATTATATTCATAAACATATTACCATTCTGTTGCTTAATAGTTAGTACAACACAAAGACTGATATATTGTCCAGAAATATCTGCCGAATGGCTGGTAAATGCTGTGTACTTTGCAAACTAAAGACTGTTTGGAAATACTTGACCCCCTCCCCACAACAAAATAGTGTATTTAACCCTAATGTAAGGTTTTAATTTAATTGTAAACGCAAGCCTTTTGTTTCATCCGCCCTGCGAGCAATAGTAATTGCATTCAATTGCGCTCGAAAATCTTTCGGGTCCTATCGTGCCTTGCTGATTTCTGGGTCAAACCGGAAGCTGGGTCAGTATGACCCGGAAGCTGGGTCAAAACCTACAATTGGGTCAAACTGACGCATAATCCGGATCAAACTGACGCATAATCCGGATCAAACTGACGCAGAATCCGGATCAAACTGACGCAGAATCCGGATCAAACTGACGCAGAATCCGGATCAAACTGACGCAGAATCCGGATCAAACTGACGCAGAATCCGGATCAAACTGATGCAGAATCCGGATCAAACTGACGCAGAATCCGGATCAAACTGACGCAGAATCCGGATCAAACTGACGCAGAATCCGGATCAAACTGACGTCAAATATTTAACCGCGTTCCGGGTCAAGCTTACCCAGTAATGGGTAAGGCCCACTTGAACCCGTAATCTGTCTCAGTTCTGACCAGAGAATTTGTATAACACTGATTTACACTAAACCAACACCCCGTAACTTGACGGTGCTTTACCCGGCACCCTACCCTAGCTGTCAGGGTAAAGCACCATCAAGTTTACTGTGGAAGTTTTGCAAACTACCTCTTCAAGGCACAATTTACAAAACTTTAACAGACAAAATTACGGTGCTTCACCAGGCAGCTAGGGTGCCAGGTATAGGACCGTAAATTTTACGATTTTGGTTTAAATACAGTGACCTCAACTAGTTGTCTATTTCTTCACCATCAATCACCAGTATCCGACATTGTCAAGAAGATGGGGAACTTTTAATCAGCTTTGAAGTATGGCGCGAGTATATCCCATATTATGAATAACCAATTTAGAAAGAACTGAGAATAGGTCGTCCGAGCTAACTGATCTGCTTTTCACTGTCACTCATCTATAAATCAATGTATAAACTTGATTGCTTAGCAGCGATTTGGTTTCCAGGCTGCCAAACAATGTAAACACTCCAAATACTCCATCAAAACACGCTTAATGCGTTAAAATTAAACTAAAACAGTCAATGTCAAGGCAATGCGTTATTGGGTCCAACGATCGTACAGTGTCTGTTACTTAAAGAGTTTGGGTACTTTTTGTAATTTTCATTAAACTTACACAGTTTGAAGATTATGATTGCAGAAAGAATATTACTTGTTGAGGTGCTGTAGTTTTTGAGAAATGAGTAAAACAAAGTCATGAAAATTATTTTCGTCTCAAATTATTTGAGCATGTAAAAACGTATTTCCATGACATTGTTTTACTCATCTCTCTCTCTCAAAAAAAACTACAGCACCTCAGCAACCAACATTTTTAGGTATGCTTTCTACTATCATTATGTTCAAACGATGTAAGTTTAATGTAAATCTGAGGACATTGTATTTTGCGTTACAAAAGTACCCACCTCCAATGCTGTTAAATCTATAATTAAATGTGAAATATTTAGGTTTCATAACAAAATGGTACTAATATTGCTAAACAAAACTAATACTTTTATCCCGGATTGAAAATGAAAGGCAGTGGACACTATTGGTAATTACTCAAAATAATTATTAGCATAACATCTTTCTTGGTAACGAGTAATGGGGAGAGGTTGATGGTGTAAAACAATGTGAGAAACGGCTCCCTCTGAAGTGCCATAGTTTCCGAGAAAGAAGTAATTTTCCATGAATTTGATTTCGAGACCTCTAGAACTTGAGGTCTCGAAATCAACCATCTAAACGCACACAACTTCGTGTGACAAGGGTGTTTTTTCTTTCGTTATTATCTCGCAACTTCGCTGACCGATTGAGCTTAAATTTTCACAGGTTTGTTATTTTATGCATATGTTGAGATACACCAACTGTGAAGGCTTGTCTTTGACAATTACCAATAGTGTCCACTGCCTTTAAGCTGCATTTTTAAAAACATGTTATTGCCATAGCTCCAAGGCAGTACAGTATGACCATCTTCGGATTACAGTTACCAATTTTTAGGCAATAAAAAAACAATGTACTCAATGGCACTTTCCTTCCAACTCTCTGGTCATGCATTGGATGTAGACGAGCTGTGTTTTGGCAGCCATTACCAGAAACTTAACTGAAAAATAATACGAAATGCCATGCAAATCATAAAATTTCAATGCCAAGCTGAAAATGCGTAGCCTAAACCAAAATGTGAAAAGAATTAAAGAGAGAGAGAGAGAGAGTGAGAGAGAAAGAGTAAACAAGAAGAATACAGAAGAACTGTTTTTGAAACCAACCTTAAAAACACTGCATGACTTCACCTAGCCCCCTCCTACAAACCCCGCCCCATCACCCTGAATTTAGCGCCTTCCTACAATGATGAAACAGAGGGACCCCTTTAAATACTAAACCTTTCAGGCATTGGTGAGATTTTCTATTTATCACAAAATATCGTCCCAATTTAATAAAACATATCTTAAAAGGCGCTGGACACTATTTGGTACTTTCTTAAAATAATTGTCAGCATAAACAACTTACTCGGTACAACGAGCATTGCGAGCTGTGTTTAAACATTGTGATAAACAACTCCCTTTGAAGTAACGTTTTTTTGAGAAAGAGGTAATTTCTCACTAAAATATTAAAATAATTCAGGTCTGGAGCCTCATTTATGCATCTGAAAACACACAAACTTGTGCTACAAGGGTGTTTTTTCTGCCAGCATTTTCTCGCAGCTTTGATGATCAACCGAGTCCAATTTCCAAAGATTTGTTATTTGATGCATATGTTGGGATACACCAAGTGGGAAGACTGGTCTTTGACAATTACCAAAGGTGTACAGTGCCTTTAAGCTCATAAATCTTCGGATGTTTTTCGGCATTGTTTAAATTTCTCCAAGATAATTAAGGTTCGGCCGCCATATAACCGTTAGATTGTTTACGCCCATGTCAACGAAATATATTTACGTGTCATAAACGGCTTCCGTAGATCAGCAGCCTGTAGTTTTTTAATATCCTGTCGAAACTCATCCTACAGTTGCAAACACTCAGAAAATCGAAGGACTTTCTTGATTACCATGGATACCGGAGTTGAAGGCAAACAGAAGGGAAACCTCATTTTGTCGTAACATTATTACTAATGGTACAATTGCCGCGTTTACTACACGCCTTCTTGTTTGATGTTTAAAATCAATCTCTGACTGAATCCCTTGATTAATTTCCTACCCGTCCTGGACAAAACCTGTGCTGGAATAGGTTTGGTGCATTAATTCGTTCCATTGTCAATGATAGATTATTGAATCGCTCTCCTTCGTTAAAAAAACACTTCACCTCCTCCCAGAACAGAGCAGAGTATAAGACTTTCAGTCACAAACCGTAATTTATTACCACAAATTTTACTGCGATTCGCTTCCAAGAGAGTCGTGGTTTTATCCTATTATAATATCAAGGTTTACTAAATCAATGTTATGGTTGTCATGGCTTTACGTTGCTTAGCAAATCAGTAAGATGACTCATCCAAGATGGACTTTTTGGTTTGATTCAGAGCCCAATCTCCTACAGCAGAAAATGATCATATGACAGAATTTAATATTGATCGAGTTTTGGATTTGAAGAGAGATATATAACCATTATCGCACTCTCACTATTGATTGAGTATAACTAGAGACACGATGTAAATCTAAGACAACAATTAAAATATATACTCTGCTATGTTTTTACCAAGTGTTAAATGACCTCCCTTCGTTTTACGTACTAATGGATGTGTTTGGTTTACAGCGCAGTGTGTAAACACAGATCACTCACTAGCAAAGAAGAGCAAACACAAAATGTGAAGTTAGAATAAAATGTTTAGTTTGCAATATCGATCCCCACGGATGTGATTTGGTTATGAATAATAGACGAAGTTGGCACACTTCCTTCTTCTTGCATTAATGATGCTAAGTTCATTAAGTTATCCTAGCATTAACTAATGATGGCTTATATAAAGTAGACATGTTTGGTCATTGTTTGTGCTATTTCTTTCTACAAAAAAAAAAACAATTATTGTAGTGATGGACATATCTATAACAAGCCATGACTGCGAAAATTTCACTTAAAGGCACTGGACACTATTGGTAACTATTCAAAATAATTGTTAGCATAAACACTTACTTGATAACAAGCAATGGAGAGTTGTTGATAGTATAAAACATCGTTAGAAACAGCTCCCTCTGAAGTAACGTATTTTTTGAGAAAGAAAGAGTTTTTCCACTAAAATATTTGAATTTGATTCCGTGACCTCAAAATTAGATTTTGAGGTCTCGAAATCAAGCATCTGAAAGCAGACAACTTCGACGACCAATTGAGCTCAACATTTCACAGGTTTGTTATTTTGTACATATGTTGAGATACACCTAGTGAGAAGACTGGTCTTTGACAATTACCATTGGTGTCCAGTGTCTTTAATATGTGAAACAAAAACAAAAGCTGTGCTAGAGAGGCAAGCAAATATCGTACAATTGTTAACGACCTTTATGGAGTCAATCGTTTGGTTCTACGAAATAGTGAACGTGTTAGTTCACGAAGTAGGAACAAAACCACACAAGGGACATTTGTGCGAAATAGTGTGTTCTAATTTTGAAGAAAAACAATTCCGACCATGTTAATTTTTATAGCAAACGCTTTGTACGCCCCAAAGTGCAGCGTGTTCCTTTAACACCATTGTGGACACTACTAACACCCCACCCCAATCCCAGGCAAAATAGGCACCCGAACATGCACAAAGATATTGACAAGATAGGGACATCGCCAACATAGTGCTACATAGCTCAGTTGGTAGAGCGCCGGCACGTTAATCCGGAGGTAGTTGGTTCGAATCCCACTCTAGTCAATTCTTCGTTAAACCCCAAAAATAATTCTCTTTTAAGAGTACAAAACATTGAGATAGGGAAAACCTATGATATTATTGTTTTTTTTTCTCTCCGGATGCAATTCTACTATAATTTGAATGTCTGTTTTGTCTTTAATTCAGCTGAAGCTGCTGGTTATACCAGGGATATTGTACTGAAGATGAAAGATAAAGAAAACAACACTGCACTGCATTCTGCCGTAAATAGTGGTAGCGAGGAGGCTGTACGTGTCTGCATCGAGTTTGGATCGCCTATAGATGTATTGCAGGTACGTAAGGCCCGGTGTGGCGGTTTCAACTTTCCGCTGTGTTCAGTTTTCCGAATGACCAAATACGGTAGCATACGTCATGCGATGCCTGCGCACAGCAAGCGAAAGTAGTCCATTTTTAGTGCCGTATTGAGTTATCCGTTACCCTCAGGTAGCTGTCATGGCGGCGTCCACGAGTCGAGCGCAACTAGCGGCAAACGCGTGGATCGTGTGAGTTGTTTTTTATACAAGCAGAGTGTGACCTGCCTGAAGTTGTCCCCATGAATACATGTAAAGATAGGACAAGAGATTAAGTGACTACACAGAAAAGAATCGTAATATAAACAATGTGGGGTCACTGCTGAGAGAACTACATTACTCGCCAGGGTACTCGCGGCGGTGTCTGAGAGGTCACCCGGAAAACTGAACACGCCGGAAGACTGAAACTGCCACACCGGGCCCCGTTTCAAATGTCGTGCTCATGCCGTGTCCAATTCATGTATGCAGGTAAGGCCCGGGCCCCGTTTCAAATGTCGTGCTCATGCCGTGTCCAATTCAAATAATTTGAACTCGGCAATAGCGCGGCAGTGCACGGAATGTCGAACTTAAATTTAATTTGAAATGGTTTATTCACAATTAAAAATGTATTTGCGGCCAGAGGCTGAATAACAACATTTGAACATGTACACATTTAAAAACTGTAAAAATAAATAAAAATTAAAACAGGAGATGAAATAAACGGAGAAAATATAGGCTGTTCAAACAAGATTAAAAAGACAATCCCTCGATCGTGCTGATTTGCCAAATGGTTTCAAACGTCGTACTCCTGTCGTGTTTGTGTGTGAGTGAGTAGGTACACACATTCAAACCGGGAACGATGACAAAAGAGAACAATAGTTTTGTTGTGTTTTAATGATTTCTATTGTGTGATTTTCTTAAATGTTTCAGTGCAATCACCTTTTTATATTGTATAATTATATTTTTATCGTTGGCAGGGGTCTGGTTTTACACATCTTTTGATGACAGTTTTATACTTTTGTTTTAGCCTTGACAGCCCCTGTACAACTTGCAACTATTGTGTATGTCTAAAGATTTCAAATAAAATAAACAAATAAATAGGGTCCACGGTTCAGGAAAGGTCCAAAGTTGGAAAATATGTACGAAACCAATGAGAGCTGTTGCAAAAAAAAGTATAAACAAAAGAGGGACAATAGGATGGAAAAAAAAGGCGTACTTACACTTGTTTGGATTTCATTCCTCCAATAAAAAGAGTATGTAATTGGTTGGATTTCATTCCTCAAGTGTTTTCTCAATTTGCAATCCCCAGATAGGAATTTCATTCGATTCGACACTTCTGAAGCGCGACATATGAAGCCAAGGCGTGCTTCTGCAGAACTTTGATGTATAGCACGGCCGGGGGCTGTCGAGTTATAGAGCCTCGAAAAAGTGGTTTCAAACGTCGTGCTCCTTTTATGTCGTGTCGAATCTCTGACAAAATCGGATTATTTTGATTGGACACGGCAAGAGCGCGACGTTTGAAACGGGTTTGACACAAACCGTGTCAATGTGACTCGAGTAGAATCAGTGACGTAACTCAAGTCAAGATCATAGAAGCAATGCATGTGGGTCATTCCATGTCATACCAACTCACCTTTTATCTCATGTTTTCCGATTTTGATAACAATTGCTGTGCTTGTAGATCCTATAATTAGCAATGATTGCACACTACTTGTTTCAGCACGGATCCGATTTATCATTTGGTCATGGCAGAAGTAACAACAAGTCAGATATTTTTGAGTAAAACACCACCCTTTTGGTAAAAATATGTCATAACCGTGTTAATTTTCATCAAATATTATTCAAATTTGGTATAAAAATAGCATGCTTAAATATTTACACATTTATTTTTATACTTCCATAAAAAATGTCGACAATTACATTTACTACGTAGTAAAGCAAAAATAACATTACATAACAGTGGGCAGTATAATTTTTTGGTCAAAAATATCTGTTGCATTTCTCTTTGTATTTCCACAATAGGAAGATGATTCGACTCCCCTTCATCTCGCCGCTTCTCAAGGATCGCTCCCGTTGGTTAAACTTCTTCTTAGTCCACCGGGCAGTGATACAACACTCAGTAACTGTGACGTAGAACTAATGACGCCATTACACAGGTAAGTGTGTTATTAACCATGACCGCAGCATTCCGTCATGGCGATCGATGAAGGGACATGGGAAAAGGGCACGGGCCTGTTGCGTAATTTGGGCAACCAATTAATTATGATGCAATTAATTATGATGTCCCGAATAAATTACGATGTCCCAAATAATTTGGTTGGACGGTTACTCTATTGTATTAAGCCTGTCATGTGAATTGTTTTCACATAACTCGAGAAAGTACTGAGTATACAGTGCCAACAAATATCGGTGTAAGGTAAAACTAAAATTAATGTCGATAAACCATTTTGTGACCCTGCGCAATGAGCATGTTTTGTTTTTATCTCATTTAATTACAAAGCAATTTACTCCAAAAGATATTAAAATACACGTAAAACATGCACAGTCCATAGTGATTCCAAAAACAGATGATTGCCGAATGAAGACGGGAATCGGAAAGCCCACTTCTTTATTAGGCTGAGTATAGAAATGTAAAGCTAGTTTTTGACCAAAATAATGTTATTTAAAACTGGCAAGTATGGTTATGATTGGCCAAGTCCAAATACATCATAAAAATAAGACGTCCCCTCAAAAACAGCATAACCATTCGTCACAGAGCATGGATGTTGATTTTATTATGCAGAAATAAGTAAAGCGATGTTTTGTTTATCATCCGCAGGGCGGCCATGTTTGATCATGTTGACGTTGCTGATTTCCTAATTGAAAAGGTAAGAGCAATCGGTAAAAGTCGGTGATTCGATTCCTTTCTCAAGTTGTTTGAAGCAATGGGAGCAGTTTCTTGAACTGCATGAAAGTCGAAAATTCGATATCATCATACTCCGACTTACGGTCGAGATCAAAGACACGATGGCTCATATCACGTCTCTCAAACTGAGTGAGGAGACTCTTGACATTGATTCAGGATATGTGGGTGGTCACCTCCCTCTCACTGGGCATGGTTGCCAGACAGGGTATAGCCTCAAGGCACTGAACCCTTATTGGTAACTATTCCAAAATAATTGTTAGCATAAAAACGTGTTGGTAACGAGCAACGGAGAGCTGTTGATGAGAAACGGCTCCCTTCGAAGTAAAAAAAGTAGCCTATATTTTTTGAGGATGTTTTTTTCCCCGCTCTAATATTAAAAGGCCGAAGCCTTTTTTTCATTCTTCTGTTGTAACTTCGATGACCCAATTTCACAGATTTGTTATTTTATGCATGTTTTGGGACACACCAAGTGAGAATACCGGTTTTAAGTACCAAATATGCCCAATCTTACGCCTTGTGAGAAACAGTTGTCGAGATGGGTGGTAGGCCTACACCTATACCTCTAATACATCATCATTTTGAATACATCAGGAAATATTTTGAATACATAATTACTCAGGGAACGTAACAAAGATGACGAAAGATATAAACGATGAAGTTTTTCAATGAAAGTTACAAGATATCAGTCATCAATTTTGAAATGTTTCAATTATATGCAGGGAGCCGACGTTGACAGCGTGGATAAGACAGGTTGCAGCCCGCTTCTCCGCGCTGTTTCCCGGGGTAGTTTCAACACTGCCAAGCTGTTAATCGGCAAGTACGGTGCCGACTGTAACCTCCTAGATTGCTCTAATAGGAATATTCTTCATCTGGCTGTGCAAAGTGGAAAGAACCTCAAGGCATATGGATTGGTGGCAAGTGAAAAGGCACGTCTTTAAGAATACAAAGAAAGAGAAAAACAAGTAGACATTAGTAACACTTGGCATGTTATCAAGACACTGCGCGGCTATCCACCTAATTGAATGTTCACGCTCATTGTGTATACACTACCTTGAACGTTTTAAATGTATTCATTACTTAAATTAAACCATCTCTGCCGTCGATTTCACCAAACTCTTCCCAACTTAGGATTAATCTTAGGACTTTGGACTGGTTCATTTCCGTATCCAAAGACGTAGGACGCTTTGAACCCATCCTAAGTTAGGACGAGTTACTCGTCTTTACTCGAGTTAGGATTAATCCTAGCGTGTCGTGAAATCGGCTGCCAGGTCCCGGGGGTTTGCATCTGCAAGAAGCCAAATTTGTCTGCAATGTTACCCCTCGGATAAAAACCCCACTTTCTGCCTCTGGTTTATTTACTTGAATGTGGTTGAAGATTATGGCTGCACCTCCTAAACAAACTTGATGTTTACTTCTCAATGCAGGCTATACACGTTCTCTTGAACAACGTAGACTCTTCAGGATGTACGCCCATTCACTACGCCACACGGGACGGTAACATCCAGTCTCTGCAAAGCCTGATCGAACTTGGAGCAACCGTCAATCTCAAGAACAACCAGAAACAATCACCATTACACTTTGCCGCAAGGTCAGTTTGTAATTTGTTGTATTGTAAAGCGCATAGAGATGTTAATTCATATAATGCGCTATATAAATGTAAATTATTATTATTATTATTAATTCTCACAATTAACTCTCTTGGCAGTTGCCAATTCTAGCTGACGTTCCCATTCAAAATAACACTGATTCCACTCTCTTTCTGAAAGTTTGTATATACTCGGCGCCTTGAGTACCTTGTTTGGCAGATACGTGCGCTATATAAGACTTCGATAATATTATATTATTTTATTATTATTATATCTCACCTATACCCTTACAAAAACACGCAGATCTGTCATTTTATTTGTTCTACTGGACATTATAAAAGTTATTATCCAAAAATGTGTGGAGGTGTGTAAGTCCACATAGTGTTTGAAGTCCCTACATTATATGGATATGTTAGTTTTCAGGTAGTTTGGAACACCAAACCACATAACCAACGAATCAACAAGCAGACATGTAAATGAAACGAATGTAATTGTATATGCACAACATATAATACTTTACTTAAATATAGATGGTCTGTTTTAAAGACAAAAGGTTGGGACACTAATACCGTTTTGGTCTTCTGAATGTTCCCATTGGCTAAGCCGGTGCTACTTTCATTGCTTGCAGGTTGTTCTTTTGTAGAGCAGCGCCATGAGCGCCGCTTGCGGCGGATACCGGCGCTATAAAAGTGCCTATTATTAGTACTATTGTATGAGCTAAGGTCAAGATCAAGCGAGCACTAAGTCTCTTGTAAAGTGTGATTAGTAGGAATCGAACCCACAATCTCCAGCATTCGGGAACTGAACCGCATAGGGTACCTTTGCGCTTAGGAGATTGGCCACTTTGAGTTTCATAATCTCGTACATTCACACGAAAAAGAATGTGATTTGTTTTCCTATGTGCTTTTCTTGTTCGTTGTTTCTCGATTTCACTCTGGTCTTTTTTATTGACTTTCCCTCCGTTTACCCGAACCAGGTATGGGCGTTATAACTCCTGTAGACGGTTACTTGATAGCTCCATTGGACCCAACATTATCAATGATGTTGATGGGGCAGGTATGACTGCTCTACACATCGCATCATTGAGCGGCCACAGCAAGGTCATTTCAATGCTGATACTGCGAGGAGCTCTACTTCACCGGTATGAAGGTTTACAGAACTTAAAGCCACCATGCATAAAAATCATTATGAGGTATGGTGGACACAATACTAAGGACACTATATGGTTTGGGTGAATTTGTCTCTTTACACCCAAGTCACGAAAAAAAAAGTTTGATGTTAGTGTTAGGGCTACTGTCCGCGTCACCATGCGTTAAGGTAAATACGTCCATAGCAACACACTTAGCAACAGCCGTAGCCGAAGATGTAGACGCCAATTCGGATACAGCCTAACTTTCGTTCCACAATAATATGAGAGATAGACTGGGACTAATCTGTCTAAAGGGAGGTTTCTGTTATACACACGTGGTGTTACCGCAAACCAAATGTAATACACACATGGTGTTACCGCTAACCAAATGTAATACACACATGGTGTTACCGCAAACCAAATGTAATACACACGTGGTGTTACCGCAAACCAAATGTAATACACACATGGTGTTATCGCAAACCAAATGTAATACACACATGGTGTTACCGCAAACCAAATGTAATACACACATGGTGTTACCGCAAACCAAATATAATACACATATGGTGTTACCGCAAACCAAATATAATACACACATGGTGTTACCGCTAACCAAATATAATACACACATGGTGTTACCGCTAACCAAATATAATACACACATGGTGTTACCGCTTACCAAATATAATACACACATGGTGTTACCGCAAACCAAATGTAATACACACATGGTGTTACCGCTAACCAAATATAATATACACATGGTGTTACCGCAAACCAAATATAGTATACACATGGTGTTACCGCAAACCAAATATAATATACACATGGTGTTACCGCTAACCAAATATAATACACACAAGGTGTTACTGCAAACCAAATTTATATTGACACCTCACCATGCAATGCCTCAAATCATATTGGAGAATTCTATTAATTGTGCTTTTACAAACCGCAAAGGCAGAGCGATGTTTTTGACTGAACACCAAGCTATAAAAACATAGAAAGGTATCAAACCCTCAAAGTGGGTGTACCTCCAATGTGTTAAAATGAATAACATTCTCTATGGAAGTGTAGACAGTCATTGCTACACTACATGTAAGTATTGAAATGATGTTGTCTTTTTACTTCATTTTATGAACTTTTCGCAAAGGACATTTCAAGATAAATTAAGTTTACCATTGGAATTTCTTACCGTTATACTGTTTTGTCTTTATGACTATATTAGGGATTATAAAGGCCGTACTCCACTACATCTAGCTGCAATGGGTGGTTACTTGGACTCTATTCAGACATTGCTAAGTACACATAGATATCTACTGGATCAAGTAGACGACAATGGGGTAAGTAGGAAACAATAACAAAACAGTTTATATGATTTTCAGGGCTTGTTTGCACATTCATATTTTTTTTTTAAAGATTGTTTTTAACAACATAAAAGCAAAGGTGATCTTTGTTTCCCACAATTACCTCGATTTGCAGGCAATAACAGCTCTCTGAATGATTGGTGTTGAGATGAACTTGTAATTTTTTGGGGGATAAGCAAATCCTGTAATGTGTCTTCTTATATTTAACTCAGGACACTGCAATGCAGTTAGCGGCTAAAGAGAACCAGCCATCCTCCGTGGACTTCTTGCTGACAGCGGGAGCAGATCTTATTCTGAATAATGACAAACTGGGACTCATGTCGGTCGTGATAGGGTGTAATAATGAAGACGTTGCCATGGCTATTATGTCACATGACAGGTTGGATATTGTGATGCATCACAGAGTTGCTTTACTTCTTTATTGATTTGTTTTTTTATATATTTATTTATTTTGAATCTTCGGACAATACAAAAATCTACACCAGGAGTAGACCAGTGAAGTAGAAAGGTAAAAACAAACCCTAATCCCCCTAAAAAACCACCATGTTATCAAACAGATGTGATTATTCCCAAGCACCTGGTAATAAATATCTCAGTATAAAAGAATACCTAAACACTATTACAAAAAAGAATTCAACAGTCAATGTTCAAAATACTCAATAAAATATTCTGGAGCAGAATTATATGTTGACAAATTCTACTACAGCGTCAATTCCTGGGAATCCGTAATTAGTAAACTGTAAAATTTAAAATGACACAATATATTAGTTGGTTTGACACTGCTCTAGAATTGCAAAGGTCGTGGGTTCGAATCCCACCTGTGATCTTTTTTTTCACAGAACTCGAGTAAGTACTGAACGTATAGTTCTAACACACATCGGTAAAAGTCGGTAACAACCAAAATGAATGACACAATTATTAATTTGACTGATATCCCTTTTCTTTCTGGAAAAATGTAACTGAACTTGAATAAAGCTTTGATGATGAAACCACAGATATCTGTAGTCTGTGACAAAGTTTTGCCTGTAATAACTTCTGCTTTGCAGATTGAAGCAAGAATTTGTGATGGGTTTATACCGATGTTTAGTTTAGATGCGTCTTTATATGTACTCTGTACTGAGATATGTGTACGTACAGATCTATGCGTACCAACCATTTTAACAGCACTCACCAACTGCATGGATACTTGCAGAAATGGAAAATACAGTTGATAAGATACCACCACAGTAATTAATACTGTATGGTGCATTTTATCTATATATCTGCCTCACATTTTCTTCAATGTGTTTTTCTCATTGAAAAAATTGTATTTATATTTAAAGGCAGTGGACACTATTGGTAATTACTCAAAATAATTATTAGCATAAAACCTTTCTTGGTGACGAGTAATGGGGAGAGGTTGGTGGTATAAAACATTGTGAGAAACAGCTCCCTCTGAAGTGCCATAGTTTTGGAGAAAGAAGTAGTTTTCCACGAATTTGATTTCGAGACCTCAGGTTTAGAACTTGAGGTCTCGAAATCAACCATCCAAACGCACACAACTTCGTGTGACAAGGGTGTTTTCTTCTTTCATTATTATCTCGCAACTTTGATGACCGATTGAGCTCAAATTTTCACAAGTTAGTTATTTTATGCATATGTTGTGATACATTAACTGTGAAGGCTAGTCTTTGACAATTACCAATAGTGTCCACTGCCTTTAAGTGAGAAGCTAAAACAGCTGTTGCAAGCAACTTACCAACCAATTGGACTGAAAGGTCCAACTACAGCAAAGCCTTTAAACGCGCAGTAACATAATGTTCAGGTTTTGAAGTTTACCGTTGTTGGTTCTCTTTGTATCCATTCGATTGTTTTCAGAGGAGAGGAAGCATTTGCTATGTTTGTAAGATCAGACCGAGAGGCACTGCGCAAACTCATTGGTAAAATGCCGCTTGTTTTTAAGGTAAGTCAATGTATTTCCTGTTTGCAGCCTTAAAGCCATTGGACACTTTCGGTAAACAGTATTGTCCAAGGCCCACACTTCGTGTATCACATCTTATGTATATAAAATAACAAACCCGTGAAAATTAAGGCTAAATTGGTCGGGAGAGTCGGGAGAAAATAACGGGAAAACCCACCCTTGTTTCCGCACGTTTCGTCGTGTCATGACATGTGTTTAAAATAAATCCATAATTCTCGATATCGAGAATTGATATTGTTTTAATTTTTTTCTCAAAAAGTAAAGCATTTCATGGAATAATATTTCAAGAGAAGTCTTTCATCATTTTCTTCTGTAAACCCTGTAAGTTATTTGTAAATCTGTGAGCTTTTTTTTTTCTTTTCCCGAAAGTGTCCAATGGCTTTAAGGCCTTGTTACATGAGGCAACTTTTACAGGCAGTTTGGAGGCAACCAACTGCAGTGTATTTTATACCAGACTACTTTGGCTGCGCATGAATATTTTGTCAATCAGCTTCCTACGAACCCCACGAGAAATGTGAATTCCTTTTCTTCTTCGAGATTGCCTGGAACTGGCTGCCTGTAAAGTGGCTCGTGTGACATGGGACTAAATCTATGGAACTTTGTAACCGTCTTTGTCACTGAACTTTTTTAATAGCGCTGCTTAAAGGATTTGGGTACTTTTTGTAAATCAAAACACAATGTCCACAGATTTACAATAAACTTACACCGTTTGAAGATAATGATAGTAGAAATCGTACCTTAACATGTTAGTTGCTGAGGTGCTGTAGTTTTTTGAGAAATTAGTAAAACACTGTCATACAAATACGTTTCTACATGCTAAAATAATTTTGGTCTCATGATCACTGAGACGAAAATTACTCTCATTACATTGTTTTACTCATTTCTCAAAAACTACAGCGCCTCAGCAAGTGTAGGTTTAATGTAAATCTGTGAACATTGTGTTTTTTGTCCTACAAAAGTACACCCTTTGAACGGTAAGCAAGTATTCACGCTAACATTAGCAGAAATGTGCTTAAGAGTAAGCACGCTTCACAAGTTAGCAAAAAATAGGCGGCCAGCTTGCGTGCTTACTACATGGTTACGTCACATCATTTTCATATAGTAAGCACCGAAAGGTTAGCATGCCTTTTCGTGCGCTTCCTGATAGCTGCCCTATCAAATGGAAACTGGCACAAAATCAGCAGCTATATGAAATTGGTCATTGGTGGCAGTTTGAATTCACATTTATGAGAGAACAAATTGTCCTTCCTTTTTCGATATAGTCGAAATGAGTTGAATGGGAAATAAATAAAATGAATGGTTTATTGTAAAAGAATGCCCTATGAGTTGGAACTATCGTAGCATGTACACTCGACAAGTTGTGCAATGTATATTGAAGTAAGCTATGTTTTGTTATGAGTTATGCACATTTTTATAACAATAAAGTGTATATTATGCGTATTTAATTTCTTCAAAAAGCAAAAAAAACAAATGCTTATTAGTTTTTACATTGTTTTGCAGAAAATGTTGGATCGCAGTGTGACCACATCGGCCGATACCCCTACTAGCCCGGACTACTGGGTAAGAAGACTCATTCTTATAAAAGATGGCGGATATATTTGCCTAGCACACCGGCACGTTAAGCCAGAGGTTGCACGTTCAAACCCCGTCCAAGTATTTTGCTAACCCCACAACTTAAAACATAACTTACAAGGAGGCAAGGTTTAAATGATTACAGTTTATGTGAACCCCGCTGTTGTTACATCACATGGGCAGTGATTTTGTTTTTGTTACCATAAATACTCTACTGTTTGTAAACCTGATCATGGTTTACCTAAAATATCGTGTGTAGTCCTGCCTAAAGGCACTGGCTCACGTGGTGTATCTCAACATGTGCATAAAATAACAAACCCTTGAAAATTTGAACTCGGTCGTCGAAGTTGCGAGAGAAAAAAATCTTGTGACTTTAGATGCCTTGATTTCGAGACATCAGCTGAGTTTTTTATGCTAAAAGTTATTTTGAGTAATTACCAAAATTGTCCAGTGCCAATAACAAATTATTACAAGATCTAACATAAAGAAAACTACTTGCTTATATATCTTCATTTACAGGTTCTGTATGAATTCAAGTTTCTGCAGTTGCCCCTTGAAGAGCGCATTAAGAATAAGAAAGATGGTTTCCCTACGAACCCACTGTGTGCACTTAATGTAAGTTTCCTGTATTTAACATGTTTGTCTCGTTAGGCTGCAGTGTGTGTACTTTGTGTTTCGTGTCAAGCTATGGGGACTATAGCCACCAGACGTCAGGGGGGCATATGCATATAATTTCCATACGTATTAGCCGTTTTTCACCATGGGCTGAAAAAAAGCCGTGCAAAGCAGTGCATTTCTTGCTTAGTTTCTCTAAAATTAGTACAAATTTCTTTATTCTATATAAATAGAAAATGTTAAAGGAACACGTTGCCTTGGATCGGTTGAGTTGGTCTTTGAAAAGCGTTTGTAACCGTTTGTTATAAATTGCATATGAGTAGAAAGATGTTGTAAAAGTAGAATACAATGATCCACACAAACATGCCTCAAAATCGCACGTTTTCCTTTTACCTCGTCGTCTAAAACGGTCGGCCATTTATGCATGGGAGTCAAATTTTTGACTCCCATACATGGCCGACCGTGTTAGTTCATTGTATTCTACTTCTAAAACATCTTTCCAACCATATGCATTTAAAAAGACTTTATATAGACCAACTCGTCCGATCCAAGGCAACGTGTTCCTTTAAGTGTATCATAGTCATTAACCTGTATAATGTGATGTTTACTTGGTCAGAATAATATCATATAGAAATGTTTGCGGTAACACCATGTAATGACTATCTCTAATGAGTTGGGGTGGTTCTGAATTGGTTCAACTCGACGTTTCGATCAGTATGCTCTGATCGTCTTCTGAAGAATAATATAATGTCTACAATATTAAGAGCACCTTACAACTACCATTAACAACTCTTTCGCATATACGTCTTAGCGGAATTTATCTTGTTAAGCCATCTTGTTTTACTCGCCTTTTATTTGACAAAAAACCCAATTACCATCTTGAAGTTATAAAATACAAATGTTTCTCTTACACGCAGATGGCGGTTGAGCATGATCAAATGGGTATACTGTCCCACCCAGTCTGCTTAGAGTATCTCAACCACAAATGGTAATTAATAATTAAAAACCATAAGATATTATTAGCAACATTAGTTATATCTTCGTATGTTGTTGTTCTCCGTCGCTCTACTATCGCGACGTGGCCATCCACTCACTGTATAATTAAGAGCAATGCAAAAAGAAGAAAACACCGCTGACTGCAATTTTTATGAAGTATTAATCAAGGCCAAAAGTGTGTTAACGATACGTTAAGCTGTGAATTGCAATTTTGAATTTGCCGCCAATCATCGTGTTTGTTTGTTTTATTTCCATTATATTTGTACAACAACAAAATTACAGGACAATTGATTACAAGTAAATAAATATAGTTATAAATAAGAGGCAGTGGACACTATTGGTAATTACTCAAAATAATTATTAAAATAAAACCTTTTTTGGTAATGAGTAATAGGGAGCTGTTGATAGTATAAAACATTGTGAGAAACGCCCCCCTCTGAAGTGACGTAGTTTTCGAGGAAGAAGTAATTATCCGCGAATTTGATTTCGAGACCTCAGATTTAGAATTTGAGGTCTCGAAATCAAGCATCTGAAAGCACACAACTTCGTGTGCCAAGGTATTCTTTCTTTCATTATTATCTCGCAACTTCGACGACCAATTGAGTTCAAATTTTCACAGGTTTGTTATTTCAAGCATATGTGTAGATACACCAAGTGAGAAGACTGGTTTTTGACTATTACCAATAGTGTCCAGTGTCTTTTAGTAGCTCTACGAAAGCGCCCTGGTACCCTGTGTAAGACTGCTCCGCAAATGCCTGTTATTATGTTATAAAATTGGGCCCTGGTGGTGCAACCCTGCTATTATTTACTCAACCATAGTTGAATAGTTTTAAAGTCTCACAATTGCCATTTGATTCCATCTTGATTAGGAAGTCCTACGGACTGCTCATCCACTGGACAGGTATGACCATCTACTTAGCTTTCCTTGCATGCCTGACCTTCCTTGCAATCAACTGCTCCTCTATTAAACATGCTAATGAGACTACGAGTAATGTTACCATGGAGGCGACTGATGAACCCAACCCGACAATGGAATGTGTAAGTATTGCGTATTTCAAACTTCCGGGACCAATATGGTCCAAACCATTATTATGTGTTGTGATACATCAACTTAGAATACTAGTTGACAATTTACCAAACATGTCCAATGCCTTAAAGTATGCATGTCTGAAGTATGGTTTTTGCGTCATTTTCTGACCGAGAAGCAGAGTGACAGACCCAACAAAGGGAGTGTTTTACACGATCTTAACATTCTGCAATTAACTTATCTATTCTTACAGATGATGACGATTTTTGTGTACATTGCGATTGTCTTTTGCGTTTTGAGCGTCCTGAAAGAGTTTGCGCAGATGAGCCATGAGGTATACATAAATTCCTGTATGTAGATTCCTTTTGTATTTGATTTGGGGTTGAACAAAGGAAAACAATAGTTAAGCGGGATTTGAACCAACGACCTCCAGAACAAAGGTATTTACAAAACAGAGAGACCCCCCAACTACATGGTTGTAGATAGCTCAGAGTGCCGGCACGTTAAACCGGAAGTCGTGGGTAATATCATTGAATTCTTTTGTTCAATCACAAATCATTTACAATATCTCCAATCAGATCCATGGTGGTTTATTTATTGATACTCCTCTCTATTTGTTGACGTTGTGTGATAGGCACCCTACAATTATTTAATGTGAAGTGTTTATCGGCAATCAAGGCGCAACATAGTCTTTTTTTATAATGTACCCCGTGGTGGTGCAATTTTATGTCTTTTATCTGTGCAATTTTTATCATTTTTTTTCCCCTTGTAATGCCACATTATTCAGCTTCGTGCTGCCAGTTTGTTTTTAAAATAAAAATGAATGATTGAATGAATATGAATCTTAACAATTTTTGGTGGAATAAAGAAAAAACTGTCTCCCTTTTATTACTATAGTTACCAATCGGCAGTCGCACAGCTTCATCCTGGGCCCTATTTGTTTCCAAATAAGGCACTCTTTTGATCCTTTTCTTTGTATAATGTTTTTTTCCCTTTTTTCCTTTCTTTTTTTGATAGATGGCGCTAAATAAGAGAATCAATGTGTGGTGAAGAGGTTTTCAACTAGTGGTTTAAACCCAACGAGCCATGGTTCTTGATAATTTTACCGGGACGAAGTCGAGGTAAATGATCAAGAACCAGGCCTCGGCGGGTTTAAACCACTAGTTGAAAACCGATTCAACACACTTTGATTCCCATTCATAAATACCTTTTCGGTCAAAAACATCAACACTTTTATTATTATTATTATTATTATTATTATTATTATTATTATTATTATTATTATTATTATTATTATTATTATTATTATTATTATTATTATTATTATTATTATTATTATTATTATTATTATTATTATTATTATTATTATTATTATTATTATTATTATTATTATTATTATTATTATTATTATTATTATTATTATTATTATTATTATTATTATTATTATTATTATTATTAATATTAATATTATTATTATTATTATTATTATTATTATTATTATTATTATTATTATTATTATTGTTATTGTTATTGTTATTGTTATTGTTATTGTTATTGTTATTGTTATTGTTATTGTTATTGTTATTGTTATTGTTATTGTTATTGTTATTGTTATTGTTATTGTTATTGTTATTGTTATTGTTATTGTTATTGTTATTATTATTATTATTATTATTATTATTATTATTATTATTATTATTATTATTATTATTATTATTATTATTATTATTATTATTATTATTATTATTATTATTATTATTATTATTATTATTATTATTATTATTATTATTATTATTATTATTATTATTATTATTATTATTATTATTATTATTATTATTATTATTATTATTATTATTATTATTATTATTATTATTATTATTATTATTATTATTATTATTGGGAAAATATAATCTGAAACAAAACCAAAGTTACTGCGATTGGTAAAGATTTATTTGCTTTCTCTTTTTCTTTTGTTGTTAAAGCGATTTAGGTACTTTACAGACTGGAACAACTATCTGGAGTGGGGTTTGTACACGTCCACTCTGTTGTTTGTTGTTCCATTTTTACTGGGTAGTGATTTCAATGACATGAGTGACATGCAACGGCAGAGTGGAGCTTTCGCCGCATTCCTAGGCTGGTTTGTTATGCTCCTCTTAGAACAAAGGTAATGTTCGTCCTAACATTGTTTTTTATGAACTTGATTAAGAACCGTTTCTGAAAGGGGTAAAAAACCTGAAAAAATTCATGAACATAAGCGGGAAAAGAAAAAGCAGAAAAACTCACGATAAACAATACAAGTTTAGTTCTATGGTTAACAGCAATGGGAACTGTTTGATTCTACGGTTGAAATAAAAAAGTATTGTTTGGTTCTACGAATGATAACACATGGGTTTGTTTGGTTCTACGGTTGATATACAAAAGTATTGTTTGGTTCTACGAATGATAACACATGGGTTTGTTTGGTTCTACGATTGATATCAGAGGGTATTGCTTGGTTCTACGATTGTATCGAACGGTTTTGTTTGGTTCTACAATTGATATTGAAGGGTATTGTTTGGTTTTACGATTGATATCGAAGGGTATTGTTTGGTTCTACGATTGATATCAGAGGGTATCGCTTGGTTCTACGATTAGTATCGAACGGTTTTGTTTGGTTCTACAATTGATATTGAAGGGTATTGTTTGGTTCTACGATTGATATCGAAGGGTATTGTTTGGTTCTACGATTGATATCAGAGGGTATCGCCTGGTTCTAGGATTGATATCAGAGGGTATCGTTTGGTTCTACGATTGATATCAGAGGGTATTGTTTGGTTCTACGATTGATATCGAAGGGTATTGTTTGGTTTTACGATTGATATCAGAGGGTATTGTTTGGGTCTACAATTGATATCAGAGGGTATCGTTTGGTTTCACGATTAGTATCAGAGGGTATTGTTTGATTCTACGATTGATATTAAAGGGTATTGTTTGGTTCTACGATTGATATCAGAGGGTTTCATTTGGTTCTATGATTGATATCAGAGGGTATTGTTTGGTTCTACAATTGATATCAGAGGGTATCGTTTGGTTCTACGATTGATATCAGAGGGTATCGTTTGGTTCTACGATTGATATCAGAGGGTTTCATTCCGTTCTATGATTGATATCGATGGGTTTTGTTTGGTTCTATGATTGATATCGAAGGGTATTGTTTGGTTCCACGATTGATATCAAAGGATCTCGTTTGGTTCTTAGATTCCATCTAATACGCAGTACATTTCAAGGGGAGAAAAGTTTGAACTCGAGGAATGTTCTTTGCCAATGACCAGGGCACTATTAATGTAAAGAGCATTCAGGCGTTATTGTTAAATGCGCTTTAAAAGAACTATAAATTTATAATATTTTATTATTATGGTTAAGTAATTTTTGTTTGCTAATTTTTGTTTTAAGGATCGGAGTGATTGGTATCTACGTTGTGATGTTTCAAGTCATACTCACTACTCTGGTACAAGTTCTGGCAGTGTTCTTAGGTCTCATCATTGCCTTTGCCATGGCTTTCTTCGTCTTGCTGAAGGATGAGGTAAGAATTAATAACCAATAAAGGAACACGTTGCCTTGGATCGGACGAGTTGGCAGTATAAAAAGCGTTTGAAACCATTTAAAAAAAAAATGCATATGGTTGGAAAGATGTTTTAAAAGTAGAATACAATGATCCACACAAGTGTGCCTCGAAATTGCGTGGTTTTCCTTTTACTGTGCGAACTAACGCGGTCGGCCATTTAAGGGAGTCATGGGAGTCAAACATTTGACTCCCATAAATGGCGAGGCATGTTTGTGTGGATCATTGTATTCTACTTTTACAACATCTTTCTACCCATATGCATTTAAAAAAAACCGGTTACAAATGCTTTTCAGAGACCAACTCGACCAACCCAAGGCAACGTGTTCCTTTAAAGATTGTGACCTTCAGAGGAACCAGACTAAATAAAAAAACCATACAGCTACCTATTAATGCTAAGAAATATTTGTCTTCAGATGCAACATTTGGACCATCTAAAACCCCTAGAGAGCGTTTAATAATTAACGCTGAGAAATAGTTAAGATATTGTTTTAAGAAACAACATTACTTTTGTTTTTAACATAGGGATATTTTTTCGGCCAGGCATTCCCTAAATGCTTGAAGTTGGAAGTCATTTAAATGCAAGGCCTGAAACATTAAACCAATCTTTCTAAGATCTCCAAAAACAATAACATTTGAACCTTTAAAGTTGGGGTTTTCCAAAACTCCCAGTGTGGGTGACTGTAGTGTGATACACTTTAGAATTCTTTAGAAAAGAAACAGTGGAGCAGCAATACGAAAACTCTTCGAATTGCATTGGGAAGGTTGGAGCTGTCTAAGATGATATTTGACCTTAGACGAACTGTTGTAACTAAACTCCATTATACACATTTTTTGTTTGCAGGAAAACAAAGCGTTTGAGTCGGTACCGATCTCTATTTTCCGTGTGTTTGCGATGACGTTGGCAGAGATAGACTTCATTAATTCTTTTGTTTACCCGGCAAAGGACTCTGATGATCAAACCATGCCGTACCCTGAGACAACCTACTTCTTTCTTGCTTTGCTCCTCATATTCCTGACTATCATTCTGATGAATCTAATGGTAAGCAATTCCATCCCTGATTAACAAACAACACAAAACAAAACAAAAAACAAACAAACAGGGAAACTGACCTGTGGCTGATATCTGAAACAAAATGTCGTATCCCCTCAAGGTGATTCTCTTGGCTGCATGTTCCCAGGTTGTATCGTAATTTGGGTGTGATCCCTGGCTACACGGCAGTTAACGGTTGTATGGCTTCTGATTGGCAACCCGAACAAAGATATTGACAAAGTAGGGACGACGCCAATATAGGGCTAGATAGCCCAGTTGGTTCGAATCCGACTCAAGTCAATGTGTCTTCATTCAATCCCAAAATCCTTTTTTTACCCAGTCAGTTTCCTTGTGGTTGATATTGATGTTTTTGTTTTTTTAAGATGTTGAAATAATGAGAACTAAAGAAATGAAAAAACTAATCCAAACAAAAACATGTAGGCCTACCATACATTCACCCGATCCCTTAACAACTTGCACCCCGCCAGATTGGTCTAGCAGTTGGTGATATTGCAAGTGTCCAGCAAGACGCTAAGCTGAAGAATCTTGCTAAGCAGGTTGAGCTCTATACGGAAATGGAAGGCAAGATTCCCGCCAGAATTCTGGAGTACGTCAACAAAGACTACGTGGTTAACTTTTCTAACATCAGATGCAAAATAAAACGATCCAAAGTAAGTAATAAGAATGACTTTCCTATTAGTAATTAAAATTATTTGTTTTTTTTCGAAGGAATTTTTTACATTTAAACCCGTAATAATTATTCACCTTAGGTACAGAAATACTGAGAGGGCAGAAAAGCCATGGAAAAAAGAAAATTGAAGTTAATCAATAATTCTCAACTATACAGAAAAAAACAGAGCTAAACTTTATACAATAATTTAGGTATCCAATTTTGTGATAAATTTCGCAGTAGAATCAGTTGTAATACAGATGTACACTTCTATTGAATATTTATAGCATTTCCAATATATTTTCAATAGGGAGAGGAATGGTTTGCGGTAATTCATCTTCAGAAATTGAAATATGTATTGATTGAATCAATTTCATTGAACCAATAGTTAAATAATATCAAAGTCATATCCCGTTGATTGTATAAAAAATTCATGCAGAGTGAGCTCAAATTTTGGCAACCATAAGTAGTCTCTTAATCACTCAGCTGAGTTTTGGTTTAGTTTATGACTATGGCCATCTTCTTTAAAAGGTGCTGTCTTTTTGCATAACATAGAGCATTTTCAAGCATCTAATGTTTCAAAATCTAGATTAACAGACGATCGCGTCCCAAGACGTCAATGACACCAGCTTCGGCTTCAATGTTATTATCTCCGAAGCTGCATGGTCGAAGCTTATCAACTCTTTCATTGAGATCAATAATTGCACTCTGTTTTGAATCATTATACGTTGTGATTTTTATCCAGGCAAGAAAACTTTGGAAGGAGGTTCGAAACGGCAAGTGTGATAAGACAAGTAAGTCAGGTGATCAGATGATGTCGTGTGTCAAGGGACTACCAATCCAGAAGGACAACAACAATAAGAACACAGAAATGACATCAATCACGAAGAAGTAAGTCAAATTGAACAGCATTGGGAGCTTTGGGGGACGATGGTGTCAGAAGAATTACCGGGTATCTCGGTTACTCTGAAAAGTATTGGAAACTAATGGTAAAATACTGTTCTTTTGGGGAACAAACCAGTACCGCCAACTAATTTGGTCAGGTGGCTACAAAAAAGTCTCCACCATATCTATAACATACAAGTCCATGCTTGATTGTTTCGTGCAAACACACAGTAAAAAAAAAATAGTCTGTTACAGATCGGTGTGACCTTGAACTATTTTATAATGGACTGACGTGACACTATTAGTTTTGGGATTTTCAAAAAGCTTCCGTTGCCGATCAAATAAATTTGATAAAGTCAAAAGCTAATTAATGTTTAAACTTGACAGCCAATGTGACACCAGTCTTAAAAACTCGGTATATTTCACACGTTTCCAGGATGACGTCATTGTCAAGTCAACTGGAAAAGCAGTCTGACATCTTGCGTCTGATTATGCAGAAGATGGACATCAACACAGAAGCTGACCAAGATGAGGGTGTATCGCCCTCAGCGGGTGGTGTAGCAAACCCAAGGTTAGCTCTATTACTGGGATTGAAAATATCATTATAGATTTTCCCGGCCAATTTCAACAAAAATTCATTCAATTTTCTTACCACACGCATTCAACATCACGCATTTCCCCTTATCCACTCAAACTAAGATCTTGTTTATAGCTATTAATGCACTTAATTTCGTTTTTCGTGCACATATGATTTCCCTTTTTCCCCATTCAGATTTGTTTTAGTCATTCTGTTTAATTTATAGTCATACAAATTAATATTTTGAACATTCTTAGGTTGAATTTTTCTACTAAAACTATTTACCTTTGATGAAATTGAGTGGTTGACCAGCTCTTGCTGCTGACTTTTGCGAAATTGAATGAATATTTCGCCCCATTGAAACCGAATGATGTGACCAGTGAATGCTTAACTGGCGAAATGAAATTACTTTTGACTCATTGATGCTGGTTTAAACGCAATGGAATGACAGTGGTGTTAAAAATGAAAGTTTGTTGTTGTTTAATTTGGCTTTGAAAACCTACAACGGACTGTGAACGCATTGTTGGTAAAGTAGTTCCAGTATTAATGTCAATGTCAGCACAAGCTCATGGATATCACAGTGTTGGACTAGTTAACAACATATTTGCAAGTGTAATCCGTCAATATCATGATGTTAATGTGGTTTTTAGTGCGCCACCAATAGATTTACCCGACACTGAACCTCGTTCGATTAAGTTTTTTATATGAGTCGGCTGGTTTTCCCATGCATGTCATATCTGCCTACATATTCAGCTTCAAGATAGGATTAATAGGATTCACGATAAGGGTAGGCGTGTCCTAAGTCGGCGTAACGTATCACAATATATAGTGTATTAAATGGAGATATCACAATGACTGACTGCCACTTTATGCTATCCAACAAGAATTGTCAATAATTAATAATCAAGATCTGTTGTTTATTTTCAGATTTGACTTCCGCCAAGTGGTATGCGCCGCTCAAAGGAACCAGCCACGTATCAAATCAGCATCGGCTACTGGAGACCCGGGAAAATCGGTATAATTTACATGGTTGCACAAAGATGTCATTGCAATGGTTGAAATCAATGGGCCGAGGGAGAAAACACCCACAATTTACATATGTTTGTTAAACATTAATTGGATGAAATTGTGGTATATTTATTGGACATAAATTTACTGTGAGCTTTCAGGGTTGGTTAACTGTATAGCTAGGCGCTATAGCCTACATTATATACGACAGTACTTTTCTTTGATTATTTGAAGAACAAAAATAACAAAAAATCGACAAATTGCCAGTAAAATAAATACAACACACGAAAATTGTTTTGCTAACAAAAAGGTATCAATTAAAACTTAACCGTTAAAAATACTCGTTTAAAGTGCACCCATTTCGTACTTGCAGCAACATTTTATTTAGAAATTCAGCTTGATTTGGAAAATATAAATTTAAATTGTAGTTAATAGTTAAGCTGTTATTATGGTACAGGTAATGTTATCTGACGTACGTTAAATAGTTATGTTGAATGTGTCCGACATTATAAATCGTTAATCTTTCAAATTAATCTATACCATCAATTTTGTGACTATGCCTACATATAGAGCCTCAATATAAATTGGTAGGAAGTGAGTTTGTTTAAGTATTTCATTCAGGGGATGAGGTTCCTAAAAATTGTTGCCCATTCCTTCAGGTCAAGATATTTTAATAGTTATTATACCAGCCCCGTAAAAACAGTTATAGATTATTACCGTCATATTATATGTCTGTACATAAAGATTAAATTATATGATTATATATAATATCTTTAGAATAATGAAAAGGTAATAATTGCGCAATCGATTAGCTAAGTTGTTCTTTACAAGTAGGTCTATACACTGGAGTGCTCTAAATTAATCGTGTTTTTTCTCTCCATTTTCGAATGAAGTCGTGGTATGTATACTTTATAATACGTGTACCCCATTAGCTTAAAGTCACCTGGAAACATATTTTTTTCCCCTTCATACATTAGAGTATATCTTTTTGAACACTAAAATAACTTTTTGAGTAATTGTTTGTAACGATTAACATGTTTAAAAAATAAATAAAGTTGTTTGGGGGTGACTCCGCCTACCCCTTTTGTGACGTCAATCGAGGCTGACTTTGCCTCGGTCGGAATATCTGACACACGTACGTGCAAGTACATGCAAGTCCTAGTCGTGAGTTTGTACGTTTCGAAGAAAAAGTTTTTTTACTTGCATTTTTTCTGCAATGTCGACCAGCAGCCGATTTCACGAAACTTTACACAACTGCGTAAGTCCACTTGCGCAACATTTATGGCGTGATTGCACCACAAATTATTGTCGAGTTCCACCGATTTCACGAAAGTTACGTCACGCTATAAGTGGCGCAAGTCTGAAAGTTGCGCCACAAAAATGGCGCAACTTACGCACTCGACTTTGATGGCGCAAGTGCGCAAGTAAACTGCCATCGGTACAACTGCAGCCGATTTCACGAAACTTTACGCAACTGCGTAAATCCACTTGCGCAACGTTTATGGCGCAAGTTGCGCCACAAATTATTTGGCCGAGTTTCGCCGATTTCACAAAAGTTACGCCACGTCTAAAAGTGACGCAAACCTGAAAGTTGCGCTACAAAAATGTCGCAACTTACGCCCTCGATTTTGATGGCGCAAGTCAGTATTTTATTGCGCAAGTTGAACATTTTCCATCCACCGTATTTTGCGTGGGTTAGCTTCGCTATTCCCGGGGCAGCGACGACGGTTCAGTGTTTTCCGAAATATATTTCATTCTTTTTTTAAGCGGACACAAGACAAAAAATGTTTTGCTTTGAAATAAACCCCACACGTTTTTGAAGGAAAAAAATACGGTAAAATCGGCCAAGATTTTAGGGGTCCTTGAAACCAGTGACTGTTGATTAGAATTGCCACCATAAATACAATTTCAGTAAACACTTTCGTCACTCGTAGTATTGTTTGTCAATTATGAACTCATCGGTTCCGATCAACAGTCCCATATCCACAAATCACAGTAGATTTTGTTTCCATTAAAAACTTTATCCTCCCATATTAAAACAAATCAAATACTTTCATACAAGACAGACAAGTCGAAACAAATTAGTTCATGCATTTTTCAATTAAGTTTATTTTCATTTATAAACATTGTCTTATTTATTGCAGCAAAATACTACACGGCTTATTATTTTATTTATCTTTCAGTAACCACTGTAACATAATTCAAGACCCATACCCCACGCACCAAAAAATACACAAACAAATTGTATTGTAAAACTGATCAAGATTGTTTTTAACTACATGAAGATATTAACTAAATTTAGCTGTCAGAAGATGACAAATAATGGTAGTCACACAGTTTGTCTTCTAAACATTTCAAAAGAATTTCACAAAATATTTGGAGAGAATGGTTTTCATTAAATTTATTTTAGTTGAAAGGATTTGCTGTTGTTATTGTTTAAACATCAGAGGAACAGTAGACACGACATGATCACTCTTCACGTTTCATTGTGTGTTGTTGTTGACATGTAATACGTTTCTTGTGGGTCACTCCCTGTCGTTGTTGATTCTATAATAATGAGAAGAACAAGAAGTAAAAAAGGCATGTTTTTAAAAAGGTTATAATGTCAGTAAATAATCGTCGACAAATAAAGCTTGGGGTTTATAGAGCGTTTTTTCATAAAGCCCCATTTTCAATAACATAGCATCTTCACAAAAAAGTGTAAAATAAATAGATTTATATATCATGTTTCAAGAAAATTGTAAAAGGGGGGAAAATCAAATTGTGACAGCAGCATCAGTTAAGCTATTTGAAAAAACCAAACCCTACCATGGTTGAAATTGTACACAATGTACCATCATTATGGATAGTTGACGAAGCTGCCGAAGTTTAAAAAATGTACCATGTTGAGTAGTTTGTGTTGATCACCGATCGACACTACGACCGTAGTTCGGAATCCCGTATTTCATCTACCTCCATGGTTACTATTTTGTACACTTCTTCTACTCAGTAGTCCCAAAAATATGTATGTTTATGCACGTTACATCCGTAACCTTCCAGCGAAGGTCACAGTAAAACGAGGTTTTAAAACTGTTGAACATCCACACGTCTTTTCGTCGTCAGTGTTTGTACATCTTTATACCTTTTTCTGTTCGAAATAACCTGAAAAGCGAGTGTCTGATACTGTTAATCACAAACTTACCTATACAAAATCGTAGATCAGTGGTTAAAGTGGAGCCATTTTGTCCCGACAATTCCTTCGTCCGTTGAAACTTCACTGTGTGTAACATTTGTATGTTGTTTTCCGTGTAAAAAAGATCGTGTTTTAAAATGGCCGCTGTGAAGTTTTTTTCTAGCGGTTTCAGGCAACAGTCGTTGAAATAATGATATAAGCCTCGTTCGCGGTGTTTGTCATTAATTAAAACGTTGCGCAGCTAAGACAAGTTTCGTGAAATGCAACTTAAGGAAGTGGCGCAACTGCGCAACATTAACGTAGCGTTATAGGCCTATCGACAGAGTAAAACGGACAGAGATTGTATGACAGTGGCTCAATTAAGCTAAGCACTGCTTTCGTAAAATCCGGCACGGGTTTTGTGCGGGTTTTGTGCGGGTTTTAGCCAACGTTATTCCTTCGGCAGTGACGACGATTGGTTCAGTGCCGAACATACTACCTTGTTTCGTTTAGCGAAACAAAACAAACATAAAATCATCAGCCATTGCTTTACAAGTACGTTTTACTTTAACCACACGTTAATGAAATAATATCGGCCACATTTTTTGGGGTATGCCTTATTAAAACGACCAGTGATCCTTGGTTGTCTCCACCATAAGTACAATTTTTAGTAAACACTAATCTTTCGTCTTGCATTATTTATTTGTCAACCATGAACCCATCGGTTCCGATCAACACCCCACCCACAAATCAACCCCGAATTGTTCGCATTTCCATTATAAACTTTATTAAACCTCCCATAAAACAAAACAAAATAAATACTTTCATATGAAACAGACAGGTCCAAATAAATTAATGTAAATGCGTTCTTAAATTAAATTTAGTTTAATCTATAAACCTTCCTTTATTTTCTGCCGCAAAATAGATAAAAGTTTATTGATTTTTAAGTCGTCCAGTGACCACTGTAAAAATAAAAACAAATTCAAGGCCCCACCCCACTATAATCATAAACTTAAATTAAAATATAAAATTATGAAGAACTTTTTCGAAACTACAAGAAGATATTAACTAAGTTTAAATTTCAGAAGATGAAACATAATGGTAATCTACCACAAAGTTAGTCTTTTCAACACTTCAAAAGAATTTCACCCAAATATTTGGAGAGTAACAGTGGTCGCATGTTGATTAATTAAGTTGAAAGGATTTAAAGTTGTTAAAGAAATTTGTTATAGTAACAGTAAAGGTTAAGATCCCCGAGAAATTGACCAACTTGTTTGAGATAATATTGGTAAACTTTATCTTTTGATTTGTGTTTCTAACTTAGAGTTGTCTAGCCAATTTATTTGTAACTTACAATTCATTGTTGAAAAGTAGCCCATACTAATGGCCCTTAGTTTAACGTAATTTTCCATTTTGCGGTTGTGATTTAAAATGGCCGCTGCGTTGCTTTTTTATAACTGTGTCAGGCAACAGTCGTTGAAAATGATGTTAGCCTCGTCCGCGAGGTAATAAATAAAACGTTGCGCAGCTAAAACTAGTTTCGTGAAATGCAACTTAAGGAAATGGCGTAGCTGTGCAACATTTACGTGGCGTAACTTTACGACATGGCGCAAGTTACGCACACTCTCGTAAAATCGGCTGCAGGTGTATTGCTGCTGGATGCAGCAAAACAACTAAAGATGGGGTCAGTTTGCAAAGTGGTCCGGTCCGACGTCTTTTCCAGCGCTGTGCAGCAAACACTTCGAGCCGTAGTGTTCCGAGAATCCGGAATACATCACACATTTTGACATGAAGGGAAAAGTTCTTTTCTAAGACATGACGCCATCCCAACAATTTTTCCAGCTAGTTGGAAGTCGAAGAAAGTACCTGAAAGACGTGACGAACCTAAAGGAGCCTAAGTCACCAATCCGTTATAATATTTCTCATAACAAAATATTTTGAATACAAAAGTTTAATTATCTTAGTATTTTACTTTTCTGTTAAGTAAAAAATAAATAAAATGTAGCAATATTGTATAAATTTTAAATTGTATGTGTTATGAGCAAAACTTATTGATTCAAATTAGTAAAGTAGGCCCTACATGGTACAGTTATGACTAAATGCAATGGACCCTTCCCATGAAATATGCTTATTACATTCACGCATGCGTACATACCCTGTTGGTTGGCAAACGCCATACGCCTCTCTTATTACTTATGCATGACGTCATAATTCTTACCCAAAATGAGGCTATGGGCGCACGTTCCCCATCGCTTGCAGTGGCTGCGCCCATCGCCTCGTTTTGAGTTAGCATTGTGACGTACCTCATGCGTAAATATTAAGAAAGGCGTATGGAGTTGTGCACTGAGCAGACGCGCGATCGCGTCTGCGTCACGCAGCCATTAGTCGTGTACAAAACAGCGCGATGTTCCCTCATGTTACCAACCAAAACGTTAGTGCGCACGCGCTATGTGCAGTTTACATATTTCATGGGAAGGGTCTATTGGACAGATGTAGCTTTAAGAAAGTCAACGTGTTGATGAATTTTTCATTTTCGTAAACATTTGACGCGTATATCAATATTTGAGTTTATAATTCTACCAATGATAAAGTTATATCGCTTATAGCAATCGCTATTTATGCTTTACTTATATCTTTCTTTTCAATTGCTATAAATTTCATATCAATGCATAGCTTTATCATTTGCTGTCAATGATGTATTTATGCTATACAGCTATATAGTGTATATCATTGCTATCTATTTGATATAGCTATTTAATAATACTACAGCGCAGAATATATCGATTGCTATTAATTTGATATAATTGCCATAGCATATCATTTGTTTTAATTTTTACCAGTGTTATTTCAATGCTATAGCTCATAATAAGTCAGTCACTGAGATACATTTTCGAAACCCATTCCCTAAATTTACGTGGCAGAAGATATAATTTGTGTTTTTGTTTTGTTGTTTCAACAGCAAGTTCATGGAAAACAAAGTGTACAAGTTTGTAATGTCAAGCTCGTATATAGAGGAAACTGAGTGGGTAAATTATAATTCAGAATGAAATACACACCAGACACAATAATGCCAGCCTATAATTGTTTAGTTTTATTTTAAAAGTATTTTACGTTTGTTCATTCCAACCAATAAAGTATAAGTTTGTAACAGTTTATTAAAAGTGTATTTAATATAATTTTTATACATCTTGTTAAAATCTAATATTGCAAAACCAATGAACTCCTTTCATTGTTCTACCATCGTATCTCTTATTGTAAAAGAATGAAACCACTTTTTTTGTAGTTAAAAAAAACACACCTCTTTTTTAGAGTGAAGGAGGCGGGTACTTCAACTCGATTTAGAGTGAAATTCGTTCCAATTTCACTCAAATAGAGTGACACAGGTTGACTTTCACTCCCAAAAGATCGAAACTGACACCTCTCACAGACAAGAGAGTTACAATTTCGCTCCGGTCCTGTTAATAAGCACAAGTGATTTGCAAATCAGGGGCATTTTCCACACATTGGCTTTGGACCCGGCTCTGGCTTTAGGCTCCGTCATCAGTTTGGAGCAGGGTGCAACATCAAACAGAAAGAGCCTAAGCCGGGGGGTTGGGATTCAAAAACCGATGTACATTCAAAATGGCTGCACCTCAAGTGGCTCATAAGATAGACAGAGCTCACAAAATGAAAATCAAAATTTAATGTTTGTTGTAAAATATAGAATCCATTAATGCCATTATTTATTTTGATGTGCCCTCTTGCAGCCGCGTTTTACACGGGATCATACACGTTTCATCTGTATGTCTGTTGCTGAAAACACAGTGGTGGATCTCAGGGAAACGCCCCAAAAGCACCAACCACGCACGAGAGTTAAAGTTTACCGTTTGTTTTTGGAATGGTTTTGATCCTGTATAAATGTAATTATTATGTTCAACAAAATTAACCTGTGAACATTTCATTACAAAAGGTGGTAGCTGTTTTTGAGATATCGCTGCAAATCTGGAAGTGGTTACTCAGGAAGAATGATCCGAAGATGGTATACACAATCTAAGAAACGTATGACAGTTACATTTCTCAGACTCAAATATTGTGGGATACAAACTTATATCTTCACCATAACCACACTACTATACGAAGTGCAGTGATTCTCAAAAAAGAAACTATCGAAAGCTGCTGTTAACCAAGTCAGTACTATTTAATTTGAAGACTATACCAAACGTACACCTTCCCCCAAAATAATACTCCCGGGAAATCCCTAAAACATGAAAGTCTAATTTTCGTTTTCATTAGTGAACATTTCATTCCAAAAGGTGGTTGCTGTTTTTGAGATATCGCTGCAAATCTGGAAGTGGTTACTCATGAAGAATGATCCGAAGATGGTATACACAATCTAAGAAACGTATGACAGTTACATTTCTCAGACTTAAAGGAACACGTTGCCTTGGATCGGACGAGTTGGTCAAAACAAAAGCGTTTGTAACCGTTTTTTTAATAAAATGCATGTGGTTGGAAAGATGTTTTAAAAGTAGAATACAATGATCCACACAAGTTTGCCTCGAAATTGCGTGGTTTTCCTTCTACTGTGCGAACTAACATGGTCGGCCATTTATGGGAGTCAAAATTTTGACCCCCATAAAATGGCCGACGTGTTAGTCGACAAGGTAAAAGGAAAACCACGCAATTTCGAGGCATGTTTGTGTGGATCATTGTATTCTACTTTTACAACATCTTTCTACCCATATGCATTTTATAAAAAACGGTTACAAACGCTTTTCAAAGACCAACTCGACCGATCCAAGGCAACGTGTTCCTTTAAATTTTGTGGGATACAAACTTATATCTTCACCTTAACCACACTACTATACGAAGTGCAGTGATTCTCAAAATAGAAGCTATCAAAAGCTGTTGTTAACCAAGTCAGTTGTTATTACTATTTAATTTGAAGACTATACCAAACGTACACCTTCCTCTAAAATAATACTCCTGATGGGAAATCCTTAAAACATGAAAGTCTAATTTTCGTTTCATTTAATATTGCAGCACTTCAGCTCAAAATTGCCTTTAGATGTGCAACAATTCAAAACCTTTAATATTGCATAATTCACGCAAACCAGATATTCAGTTTAACTTTGCAATGTTTATGAAGCGCCTGTACATGATAGTGCAAATTTCAGTTACTTTATAGGCTACTGCAAAGAACCTGGAACATACAACTACTTACTTTTTAGAAATCCCGCCAAAAAGATTTCCTTTTAAGTCAGATTAGGTAAAGCTTTAATTTCTTTTGTTCAACGGTTACAAGAATTGTGAACGAAATTTTTAAATAGTAAACCTTTAAAGTTCCGATCCGCATAAATATTTCATCAATGAACTGAGCCAAAAATATATACACATTTGGAATTCCACTGTTTGCTTTGCTCTCTTAATATTCACAACTATTTCTCCGCGGTCCAAGATTGTTATGTAAGAATTACTGTCGCTTACTACAACAAACAATAATACTCTATAATGAGAAATGACACCATCCATCAAAGGAGGTTTCGCACGCAACAAATACGCATACGCATACGTTTAGCTATCCGTAACGTGTAGCAAGCAGGATGTCAGTGTCGTCTGCACGTATAGCGGATAGCGAGTAGCGTATGACGTCATAATGATGACGTATCCGTCGCACTAACCGTATCACTTCGCATTCGAACCCTCCCTAATAAAGAAAAAAGAAACGTCATAAGCTGTAAAAATAAGAAATAATATCAATTGTTATGACAAAGTGAGCTATCCCGCCTTAAAACGTTAATTTATCATTGAAACCAAAGTTTCTTTGTAAAATTCAGTACAAATCTGTCTTCGGGTAAAGTAGTGGTGTATCCTTGTAACAATAAAATGTACGTATTAAAACACACTGATATTTACATGATTGTGTGCTACCTTTTAAAGTCATGATTACAATAATTTCATGTTAATTCATGACCTTTGACGAAATCGTCAGCGACCTCATCCTGTTTTGACATCCTATCGTAAAAGCGCCATCTCAAAAGACATGTCCACAAGTCAAACCTACGATTACAAGGCCATTTACGAATTCAACATTTTCGGCTGTGGTTATGGCTTGTTGGCTACAACGACAACCTTGGAGACTAGAACCTTTCGGGGTTCCGGTCGTAGCCACTGCAAAAGCTGTTAATTCGCCACACTATAAGCTTCCCATATCTGTGTTTTGATTGGTGATTCCAGCTGCACCCGCACCACCTGGGACCAATCAAAACACAGTTATGGGAAGCTTTCCTCACTGCACGTGTATCCAATGATATCAATGTATCCAATGAAATCACTGGTTCTGAAAAGCAAATCTTTGTCCTTGCGGATAAAGACAGGATACCGGTCTAAGTGCAACCCAGTGCCAAGATTGGGGGTGCGCCCTCTACTGATACTGAATTTCGGAGGCGTGGTAGAAGTCATCAAGGAAGGAGTGTAGAAACTCAAAGGTGGGTCTTTTTTCGGGTGCAGCGTCCCAGCATTGCTTTGTGATGTCATACAACTGGTCAGGGCACTCAGGGGGTTTAGGCATTCTGTAACCACGTGACACCTGATCAAGGACCTCACGGTTAACCATTCCTGTATTGGGAACAAAATGAAGAAAAAACAACAGTTTATTTCACCTCTAAGATCTGCTCAGTGTTGTTGTCCACACCAGAACTTAAATCCGGACAGGGCCTGTTTCGACACGGTAAATCGAGGACTTTTAATTGTTCCCCCATTAGTTTTGTCGCTGTCAAGTACATGAGAACGATACTCAGTTTGTCAAAGGGTAGATATCGAAGTCTTTATAGCGCACGTATCTACCAAATAAGGTACTCAAGGCGCTGAGTATATACAAACTTACAGAAAGATAGGTTTTGCAGTGATGAATTCTGAGACCCAATATTTAGCACCTTCTATAGGGGTTTACAATGTGCTACGTCGCATACAGCAGCGACAACCAGGAACACCGGGGCGAACCCCTTCTATTTCCGATAAGTGCAGGTACCTGCTACTCAGATCCAGTAATTCCATTGGACACAATTATATCACTGGAAAAATGCAGTATCTCGAAAGCTACTGTAGCTGTGTTTGTTTTGATTGGTCTGATGTCACATCGGACGACCAATCAAAACACACATATTATGGAAAGCTTACTTTCGGTCGGTTGCATGCTGCATTGTATAGTACATGCATGTGCATGTACTTGCATGTATTGTAATGATGGTGTAGAATTTGACTGCGTATCTCTATGTGAAATGAATATAGGTCAAAGGTGAATGTACATGCCGGCTGGAGAGCCGTCTCTGGCGTTATTCACACGCCTCATACTAGTCAAGGGTGTAGACTTACCTGGATATGGAACACGTCCCTTGGTTATAACCTCATAGATCAGGATACCAAACGACCACACGTCAGACTTAATGGTGAACTTGCCAAAGTTGATTGCTTCAGGAGCCGTCCATTTGATGGGCATTTTGGCGCCTTAAAACAAATATATCAGAACAAAAATGCTAGCAACTTTAAATAGAGGTACATTTAGGAACAATTATAGGTACAATTTCAGAGCCTATACACCCTTCTTAAAAGGAATGTATACAGAACCCGCGAGTTAATTAGCTACAGTACTTGATTCCTACAAAAGTATCCTTTTCACATTTTTCATTTATTTCATCGTGTTTTTTTTGGAGCACATTCCATTAAATCTAATTTAATTTGAAATCGGGATTTCACAAATAATTTGCCCTCTCTAACAAAGACTATGAAAATAGTTCATATAAACTATGTAAACTATTATGTAGCCAAAATATTTGAATGAATTGTTGGCTTAATTTGCAAAACAAAGGAAATCTCTATTGGTAAGTATTTTTTATTTCTCCCCAACAGTTATCGTGTTGCGTCCATTCCCGAGTAATATCATCGTCACCAAAATGAGACTGAAGTGGAAAACAGAGGGTTCACTTATTAACAACGAATACTTCCATATATTAACCAACTGTTTCTCCTGCTTGGTTTTACTTCTCAATACCTTCTTTAGCGATGTACTCGTCTTCAATAATCCGAGAAAGTCCAAAATCAGCAACTTTACAATTTCTCAACTCCCCAACCAGAATGTTCCTTGCCGCCAGATCTCGATGAACAAAACGTTGTGATTCCAAATACGCCATACCGTCAGCAACCTACCACAGAAAAACAAAGAATATTGATAGTAATTTGTCTTGTACAATAGACAATAACGATAGTGACTAATAAGCGCTTTGATATCAATCAGTTATGAAACCAGGTAAAAACTGTAGGTATTAAGTTCTCTTATGTGTTGTGGTTTATAAATATTAATAGTGGCTTCTTGCGTATGTCCATCACTCAGTGACGCTCCTGGCGCTGTAACACAGTATTTCCTGCCAGATGTGGGACTACGTTTGAATTATGAGACCTAATCCTTTATAATTTCCAGTTCAAGACAATTCTCTATACACTGAGTAGAAATTAGTTCATTTAAAAAGAAATACAACAACTTATGTTTCAAAATCATTAAGTTAGAATATCATTAAGTTCCTGAAATTTCCTGGACATTTCAGCATTGTCAGTATTGTGTTATACTTTGAGCATAGTTCCATATTACTATACAAAGCATTGTATAATATTAATATTTGCAGTATTTTCTATAATATTTACTTGCGCCGTAATATCTATGAGTTCTGGTTCTCGTAACATTTTCCCTTCTCCCTCATGAAGATAATCCAAGAGACATCCGTTTGGCATCAGCTCAGTCACAATGTAGATAGGTTCCTTCACATAAACAAAATATTTAATAGTCATTCCACACAATATGCAAATTAAGTGTTGTGTAAAGTAGCGTGTCATTAAAACTGTCATTTATTGCTTCAATACTTTCAACCTCCCTTTGAGTCAAATCCTAGGGATGGAGGAGATATGTAGCCAGATTATTCGACTTATAATTGGTAGGGGCAAAGGGCGGGACACATTGGATCATCCCATAAATAATCAAACCAGAAGTGACCAAGGCGACATAAACAAAAACAAGGCTAACATCACAATGTGTTAGACCGCCAGTTAGCTACTGTCTAATTAAGAAGTTTTCTTTAATTACTCTGCGAGTGAATTGAGGTAAAATCCAACCCTTACCCTACCGTAAATGACTTTTTGCACACTTCGTTTTTTTTAAGTAAAAAAGTTTATAGACATAATTTGATTCCTCTTGTTACGGGGACCGGCTTTTTAGCAACCTTGACATATCTTTTGGTTGCTTTCCACGGACTCAAATCGTGGACGATCTCGGTTTGTCAAACAACCCGGATCCCCTTTATAAAAAGATCGAACGGTCGGTGAGAGACAAACACCCAAAGGAACTACAAACGTTATCGGAATACTGCCCAATTAATGATTAGATTTACATGATTATAGAATTTGATGCATTGTATGGTGAGGTATCAATTTATAGTTATTGTCTGTACCACAAACCATATAATGATTTGAATGATTCGCATGGTTCTTGATTTAGACTCAACCTACCCCTTCTGAGCAGACAGCGAGAAGAGCAACAAGCTTAGGATGTCTGAGTTTCTTCATAATGTTGGCTTCTTGTAAGAAGGCTGTTGGATCCATAGCCCCTTCCTTTAGCGTCTTGACGGCTACTCTCACGGTTCCATTCCATGTACCTGTAAACCCATAAAACAAACAAAGCAGACAACTTCTAAGTTCATATAAACAAAGACATAACCTGATGTTGACTAAATACAATATGGCAATCAGAACAAATGCATTTTAACAAGATCCAACTTTCATCTAAAATTTTATATTAATTAAAAGATCAAATATTTGACAAGTTTTGAACACATTTTGTGGCAGATGTAGTGTTTAAATTAGATTCGGAAACTATAATCATGAATATCTCAAAATCATCAATCGCGGACGAATGTCCTTTTTTTTATAACACAGCTTGCGGAGCACTCAACACGATTAGCGTCTGTCCAGTGATTGTGTGTGGCAAGTGATAATTTCTGGCCAATGATAGGCCGGCCTTACGTGAGTACACTACGACACTCACAGACTTTAATGACATCTTTTTACTCTTTGGATGCATGTGTATTCATGTCATGGTACTGTCTGGTTTTCCAATTAGTTTTAACATCAGTTCCTAAATTTGTTGAACAGAATAATGTTCCACACATTTTAATGAACATGATTTCGTTCGTAAAGCCTATCATGCATTATTATACATATAAGTCATATTGATACAATAAGACCAGTTTGGTTTACCAGGTAGAATTTTCCTCTGTCAGAATTGAACAATCATGTACAAAATAATCACAGCCAAAATGATCTGTAGAAATTAATCAAAGCTGAGCAATGAAAAAGAAGAGAAAAAGCTTCCATGCACAGCAGCAGAGGATCGAAAGAACAAACATTCATTACGAGTATAGCATCATTGTCATGCTGGAAGGAATTCTGGACCATGTTTTTCGTTTTCCCTAAAGATGCAGTGGACAGTGTCGTTATCTACTAGTCTGATGCTGTGAATCGTAATGCGCCCTCTGTTGACGGGGAGGCGTCACATAATCGGGTATGTAATAATCAAAAAGTATTGGAAACCCTTTTAAAGTTGAATGAATTATTGTATGAAGGGTTGGGATAATAATTAGCTATCAATACCATAAGACTTGTAGAGTGCAATAAGCAATGACGTCATGACGAAGCCTTGTACAACAGCCATAACCGCAATGATAAAGACAGGTACCAGTGATTTTATTGGATACAATGATATCATTGGATAAACGTGTAGTGACGAAAGCTTTCTACATCTGTGTTTTGATTCAATGTATCAATGTAGGTGAAAGGTGCTTATGGACGGGATTGACCTAGGCAAGAGGCCACTCTCTGACGTAATTCATGAGCCTCGAAGTGTGACGTCAGATGTTCAGGCTAAGATTAGCTATGATCGGGCGGTATTTACTTTCGTCAACACTGAGCTGGTGTCTTTTTGTCTATTTTCCAGTGCCAATACAATAACTCACCTTTTCTGAAGTCCTATACCCGATCTTGAAGATAAAAATTATACTGGTACAAAATAAAACTATAGGCGAGTTTTTAAGATACGTGCCAACTACACATACAGTGGTGCTAGCGGAGCAGCACTCTCCTTGCAATACTGACAATAAAGCGCCCAAATGGCGGCCCCGTGAAACGAGGCAGCTCAGTCTTGGAATCAGTGGACATAAACCTTGATGATTAGCATTTTGAAACTCTATAGACCTTATGCATTGACGTCCCCCAGCCGCCATTATAGAGGAAAAACAACGACGAAACATTCAAAACGCACAGATTTGTACGCGCAGCGCACAGGTTGTGCCAATGAACGGCCGCTTTTTGGCCTGTAGGTGAGGGCGCCCTACTGATATGACATCATGTGCATAAGGTCTATTCCTACCTTCAACATAGATTCTTATATCCTCCTTTGTACACCGAAGTGCAGAAGCATGCTAGAAAGCCTAGAGTGGTCATAGAATGAGAGCAGCCGTCTGCACCAGCCTACACATCAGATCCTTCGTTCACATCACCTTCATGCCGGGCAATCAATTAGAACCCAAGCTTGAACAGATAACTAATACTAATAGCTCATCAGCAATTTTGTACTGAATTTCGATATAGGATGATAATTGGTCTATTTTGTAGATTAAAAAACGTTGTTCTTCCTTGTTGGTATTATGTGTGTTGATTCAGGGGCCCAGAGCTTTTTGGGAAAGGCAATAAGAATGTGCAGCATTCACAATACACTTGTCATACTTATTTTAGGCATTGTTCAACGTTGTGTATCGCAAATATTACAGTATCCAAAATCCGCTAAAAAAACAATTGCAACAACTGAAGCCAAATTTTGATTTCCATTAGCACAGGTGAACTATTTAAAATTCCGATTTTTTCCATGGCATCTTAGCCGACTCTGTTCGAACTTGGGTCCGAATTGCGAACAAACATTAAAAAGAGAAAGGATGAATTTACGGGACTGCTCATTGGCTCTCTCCAACGCACCTTCCCAAACCTCGCCAAACTGCCCGTTTCCTAGTTTACGTTCCAGCTTGATGGATCGACGTGGTATCTCCCAAACGTCCTTGCTGATCTCGAACATGGCTGGCTTTTGGCGCGGGCAGGGGTTCATGAGGCGACATACGAGGCCGTCTGCTTGAGCTGTCAAAGTAATGCAATAGTTATCAAAATTAATAATAGTTATCAAGTTAATGGTGTCAAATTGCGGAAAACACATACATTCATTTTTTTGTGGAAACCTGCGGGTTAGAATCAGTTTACATAAGTAATGGATCTAAAAGGGCAAACAAAACATATCCAGGTCAGCCTCTGACTGTTGGGTAAAATTGACCCGTTATCTGAGCTAGAAACGCACTTTTTAACCCGGACTGTTGAGATAGAAGCATCCAGGCCGGACTTTGGTTCTAGGGGAAGGATTTTTTTGCGGTCTGTGTTACACGTTTTCTTGTTCAAACTTAACATTAATTTCGTAAAATGTATTGTTTACGTTGATTGTAAGTTACAATTTAAAACCTAATTTGAGCCAAACTTAGGAAGTATAAGGGAGTAACCCATGATGCATGGCTTTTAAAGCCATACCTTAGATCAGTATAGTACCTAGTTCCTCCATCATGATCACTTAGTATACAGTATCGTGGGTTGGAAAGGGATCTAAACAGAGTGAACTAACTAACTACGAGGCATTGGAATTCAGATTCCGTCTATTCTTACTTGTGTAGTGACTGACAAGGTCGTGTAATGTATGGAAGGTGATGCGTGTACTGATGTAATACCCGCCGTTATCTAACGTCCGTATACGGTAGTGTTTGACGTTGAAGCCCCGTGCATCGTCGTGGTCTAGCACCGACAGTGAGTAGGCACCTGAGAAACAAATAAATGCAACATTACTTTAAAGTATAAGAGTAGCGCTATTCTTATACGTTAATTATTTTTCAGAAGCTGAACTGAGTTTAATTTATTCTCATTGATAGGAACCGCAGCACATATTCTGAAAGGGTTTCGTCCACCATAATAATTCTAATAGCACGACAAACTTGTTATCAATGTTTACCTAGATGTTTACCTAACGTTTACCTCATGGCCTAGAGGTCAAGTGCACTGGACTCAAGCTCTGGTGTTTCTGTTCAGCAGAGTGTGGGTTCGAGTCCCAGTCGTGACACTTGTGTCCTTAAGCAAGACACTTAACCATGATGGTACTTCCTTCGGATGGGACGTAAAGCAGTTGGTCCCGTGTGTTGTGTAACGCATGTGAAAGAACCCAGTGCACTTATCGAAAAAATTTCCCCGTTGTCCCTGTTTTGATCGGCGGTATGTTGCACCGCAGCACATTATAAACAGTGCTATGTTAAAGGAGCAGGGGTCGATTTCACAAAGAGTTAGGACTAATCCTAACTTAGGACTAGTACTAGGAGATATACAAATTACATGGATAGTCCTAAGTTAGGACGAGTAACTGGTCCTAACTCGAGATAAGACTAGTCCAAACTCTTTGTGAAATCCACCCCAGGTCCGATAATTAAAACGTAGTCCCAAAAATACTGCATGTTAAAGCGCCTTGAGTGTCACTGAGTAAAGAATATGTGCGCTATATAAGAAGCCACTATTATTACTATCCTGAAATTACGATCTTACCTGGACTGGTTTCACTTCCCCTAATGAGGAATGTTCCCCGTGAGTTACCGGCCAACTGAAGTTGTTTCTCTGCCTCCTTCCTCGTCATCTTCTCAAAGAACCAACTGCTTGGAAGAATTAAATAATAACCAACGATGTGCATCTCTGACAACATTCAAGATCATTTGTGAAGAAAAACAAACATTAACAATGCGTTGCCGTAACTGAAAACATTGATTACATATTTAGTTTTCAATGTCTGAAATGCTTTTTCGAAAAATTTACCAATAGTGCATCAAATATAAACATGATGAGTCTCATGGTGTATACTAAGTAAGAGTTATGATTACAAATTCGCAATATTATTCTGTGTAATTAGTATCGAGGCATTATCGTGTAGAGTTTACTGGAAATGGGCCAATAGCTGAGCCCTCGCTCCTGTTCCTAATCCATCTTACTCAGGATTATAAAATAGTTGATCCGAAAGGGAAGTTCCCATTTCCAAGAGGGTTGGCATGAATATTGAAAAGCTCAAGAACAAGATACTGCCTGGCACTACCATAGCACCGGACACACTTTGCACATTTTCGGAAACCAAGGGCTAGGAGACTCAGTAAATATAGTATTTTGTTGTAGTTTACTTTTAGTTGTAGAAACATTCGCATTAAAAAAAAAATAAAAAGGGGGGGGGTACATTTCCCCATTTTTTCCTTTTTTGTCATTGGGAAAATCTTTTATTGAATTTAACATTTTTTCAATAAAACGGACTTTCTAAAAGACAAAAATTATAATACAAATCATGCTGTTTGTTTAGTTTTTTTTTTACAATGCTATGGATGACTGGCCCCCTTTAAAGACATTGACCATAAACGAATTTTTAATTGTACATAGCATGTGGAGACCAAAATGTACACATAATAAACGCGACGTATAGAGGTCTTTATAAATTGGTAGGCATAATTTGTCAATGCTTTGTTTAAGCAGCTAGTTTCAAAGTGCTTGCATCGAAGATGGAAGATGGAAACATAACATTATCACAAATGGATTGTATATTTCCAACTGTCTTTAATTGTGTTAACTGTCTTTAATTGTGTTAACTGTCTTTAATTGTGTCTTTAATTGTGTTCAGGGAATGCTTACCTGTGCTTCTCCCTGCCATAACGGATATCATTAACCAGTCTCTACGTACAGGAGTTTTCCCCGCATCATTCAAGTCTGCTTTGGTCGTCCCGACTCTCAAGAAGCCCAACCTTGACCCTGACTGTCTATCACATTACCGCCCAATCTCCAACCTTCCCTTCGTCAGTAAGGTGTTGGAGCGTGTTGTGTGCCGACAACTTCTGAATCATCTTCATGTAAACTCTCTTTTGGCATCAAGACAATCTGCTTACAGGCCATCATACGGTGTAGAGACAGCATTGACGAGGGTCCAGAATGACCTGCTCCAATCGCTTGATGATGGAAATGAGGGAATCCTTGTTCTCTTGGACCTGAGTTCTGCTTTCGACACCTTGGACCACGGAATGCTTCTCCACAGACTGAAAGTAACCTTCGGTGTCTCGGGTATTCCAGCCGACTGGTTTACATCCTATCTCCATGACAGGGAACAACGTGTTATTGTGCATGGTGTTATGTCTGAAGCGATCCCTATTCGCTGGGGAGTTCCACAGGGATCCGTTATTGGTCCGCTCCTATTCATATGTTATACTACCCCTCTCCAAGAAATAATTGAAAGCCATGGAGTTTCTTGCATGATGTATGCGGACGACCTACAACTCTATGTGTCAGTAAAGCAAGGAGAGCAACACCTAGCCATATCAACACTAGAGGCTTGTCTGCGTGATGTACGGTATTGGATGAAGACAAATCAGCTCGTCTTGAACGACAATAAGACGGAAATTCTCCATGTTACTTCACAGAAGAAGAGATCTCAAGAATTACCTCCTGTACACATTGGTGAGACCCGGGTCTCATGTAGTGGTGCAGTGAGGGATCTTGGGGTGACACTAGACAGCCATCTATCTCTACGCCAGCATCTGAACATAGTATGTCGCAAAGCCTCATTCGCACTTTATAGAATCGGCAAAGTGCGCCATCTTCTCGATAAACAAACTACAGAGATTCTGGTCCACTCATTTGTAAGCTCCCTTCTGGATAACTGCAACTCTCTCTTGTTTGACATTCCCCAAAAAGACATAGCTAAACTTCAACGTATCCAGAATTCCGCTGCCCGTCTGGTCTCACGTTCTACTAAGCGCAAACACATCACTCCGGTTCTGAAAGAATTACACTGGCTTCCCATCTCTTTTAGAATTCAATACAAGCTCCTCATCACTACGTTTAAAGCAATCCATAGAACATGCCCTAGCTACCTGTCTGACCTCATCATCCCTTATGTACCAGCCCGTCCACTCCGTTCATCATCACAACATCTTCTCACCATACCACCCGTTCGAACTAAATCCTTCGGTTCAAGGACTTTCTCTAGTGCCGCCCCCCAACTTTGGAACTCTCTTCCTGGCTACATCCGCTCTCCACAGAGCATGGAACAATTCAAAACTCTGCTCAAATCCCATTTGTTTTCTATTGCCTTCTGTTCAGTTTAATCCTTTCGTTTGCATTTTGTTAGCGTATTTTTTGTTATTGGTTGCTTTATTGTTTGCCTTTTGTTTTTTGTTAAGCGCATTGGTATTTCTTTCAGTTATGAAATGCGCTATATAAGAATTAGCTATTATTATTATTATTAACAAAACAGTTATCATTGAATGCAGCTTGACCAAATTAAGGTTTTACTCACTCTTCTGCTTGGAGTACATCCGCCGGTTCGATGTAGTTCCTAGGTACATAACCTTCTCTCTTGGTGAGCATTGATGTTGCTAACCACCAGTTAGGATCACTGCGCAAGAAATAGTCAAATTATCAATAACTATAAATATAACGAGTAGTATAAAACGTCGTGTTGAATGTGACCATTGTGTGCAACCCAATGTACAAAGAGTATTTATCACGGTTTCTTATATAACACTATTTTTTAACTAATGGTATCAAACCTGGCGAAGTTTTGAGACAGCATTGGTTAATGTTTTGTGGCGTTGTCAAAGTGTGGGTTCGAGTCCAAGTCGTGACACTTCGTGTCCTTGAGCTGAGTCTCTCTTGCCAGTTCATCATATTCTCAATTTATTGGTTCGTTAGACCAGAACTGTTTCTTTCAAACAAGATGGACTGTGGGTACTATCACGCTGCCCATTTCCAGGGTTGTATTAAGTGTACAGATAAAAGGTTTTGAAACAAAAGAGACAGATTCGCTCTTGATTTTGAAAGCAAACTACTTGAATAGTAGTCCTATGATCAGTTTCATTTCAGTCAAATCACATAAAATGGCATGTGTTGTTCTAATCAATCGCACTATGTCTAATTCTGATCAAGTATCCTTGCTAAACAAGGAAGCCGAAGCTTACTACAGCTAGCAATAGCAGTCTTGGTCTTTACACGATGAAACTGGAAGGAATTGCCTTATATTCCGGGGATCTTTGGGGATTATTACCACATTCTAATTCATTATCCACATTCATTATCAAATAAAAGTAAAATAAACAAACTCATCTAGTGTAATGTCTGCTCTCATCTTTAGCAGCTCTGATCCGACTGGGCGGTTATTATTTGTTTTTTAAAATAACTATTTCCAGTTTTGCTGGAGGGCGTTCCAAACTTACGTTTTGTTTGTGATGATAAGAATCTCCCCTTTTCTGAAAGTGAGATCGTCTGCTGTCCTTGCCTCGTAGTCATACAGCGCTTTGTATCTTTCGCCGGCTGAGGGAGAAATCGGAACAGTTTGCTTAGCAGGTTTAGGAAATGTGTCACCCAAACCATTCATTTTAACGTTAAACCAGATTTCTGGATTGACCCGGACCGGACTTAAAGAAGTCAGCCTGTCCTGGGTCGCCATGGGTCGTTTTTACACATCAAAATAACCCACAGTTAGGTTCAACGATGACCTGATGTGGGTCAGTATTAGAACGTTTGCACATTTTGATCCACAGTATAGAGTAGATAACATTATTTTATACATAGCATGTGACAATATAATTGCAAAGGGTTGACTGTTACAAAGATTGAGTGTTTGGTGGGGATGTTTTACTTTCATGTTTTTGTGCATAATATGTGTACAAACTGATAATCTTAAAGGGATCTTGTTGTCAAGGTTCGTTTCCGCCGTGTGATGTTTGCTTAAAGGGAACATATACCTTTGGTTTGTGAAATAGTTCGAGTGTTTTAATCCTATATTATATAGAGCTAAATGTCCAGATGTATACAAAATAACAACAAGTGAAAATATCATTTCAACGGTGGTTGCGTTTTTGATATCGCCGAGAATCTGGAGCGATTATGTGCACACAGGAAGAATAATCCGCAACACACAATCTGAGAAGCGTTACTGATATCTTTTCGCATTCAGAAACCTTTACACCATGGAAAGCTGCTGTACTTCTATTCCAACCGGGTAAGTTTGTGTAGCCATACTTTAGAGACACTGGACACTATTGGTAATTATCAAAGATCAGTCTTCTCACTTGGTGTATCTAAACATGCATAAAATAACAAACCTATGAACATTTGAGCTCAATGGGTCGTCGAAGTTGCGAGACAATAAATGAAAGAAAAAACCCGTTGTCACAATGATGTTGTGTGCTTTCAGATGCTTGAAAATCTAATTCTGATGTCTCGAAATCAAATTCGTGGAAAATTACTTCTTTTTCGAAAACTACGTCACTTCAGAGGGAACCTTTTCGCACAATGTTTTATACTATCAACCTCTCCCCATTACTCATCAACAAGTAGGTTTTATGCTAAACATTAGTGTCCACTGCACTGCCTTAAAAGACCTAGATTCTGGTAAACTTTGACCTGGAGTAAAGTGGATCACATTATTTCAACACGTGCTGTGAAAATATCACCGATAAAGTGTTACCGTTACGAAGGCTTCGTGTTTCGGGTTTTACTTTCGTACTGCTGTGCGCGTATGTTTTACTGGCACCTGGACACCTTTGGTAGTTGCCAAAGACTCGTATTTGTATAATGCATATGCATACAATAACAAATCTGTGAACATTTGGACTCGATTGGTTGGTCATCGAAATTGCAAGAGACTAATGACAGAAATACACCCTTGGTGCATTATATGTAAAAAGCTTCGGGCCTGAAGTCTTTTTAAAAAGACATTAAATTTAATATTTGAGTGAGAAAATACTTGTGTTCTAAAAAAACATGTTACCTCAGAGGGAGCCGCTCACAATGTTTTATACTACAGCTCTCCGTTGCTTGTAACCAAGACAGCTTTTATTAGTAATTACCAATAGTGACCAGTGCTTTTAATTAATTACTCAAAATGATTATTATCAAAAAACCTTTTCTTGATTACGAGTAATGGGGAGAGGTTGATAGTATAAAACATTTTGAGAAACAGCTCCCTCTGAAGTGACGTAGTTTTCGAGAAAGAAGTAATTTTCCAGGAATTTAATTTTCGAGACCTCCAGATTTAGAATTTGAGGTCTCGAAATCAAGCATCTGAAAGCACACAACTTCGTGTGACCATGGTGCGACAAGAGTGTTTTTTTCTTTCATTAATATCTCGCAACTTTTTCACAGGTTTGTTATTTTATGCATAATTATGTTGAGATACACCAACTGTGAAGACTAGTCTTTAACAATTGACAATAGTGTCCAGTGTCTTTAAATCTTGCCAGCTAAGCCAGCATGACGGTTGTGCCGTTTGAACAACTCCGTTTGTTCATACAAAATAGAAACCTATAAACACAATTCTAAACTATTAAAATGAAACTATTCTACGAAGGGAATTAATCAGTGGATGTTGCAATTTGCATATCCTTGTATGCCTATATGCAATCAGGTTTCCGTTTCGATCATTTCGAAAAAAAACCGAAAAAAAAAAACGTCTTGAGTGACTACTGGCACCATGTCAGAGGAGCATGCACAAAACGGGGACCTAAATGGGAAGCTCGTTTTTACAGTTTCAAAATGGCGGAAAGGGCTTTGGAGGTAATGCAAAGTTCAACTTCACTCTCATAAACTCTGAATTCAAAAAGAAATTGAGAAATGTATTTCCTTTTTTAAACCCATAATTATGTGGTTAGCCGAAGTTCCAAAGTACTGTAAAGGTTCATTTAGTTAAATAAAGCTAGCTAACATCCCTCCCATGTAAACAGCCACTATCAGACCAGGGTCAGTTCGTGTCTCTTCTAATTTTTACAAGAAGTTGCAGAAAGAAGAAGTGAATAATTAATTTAAAATAAAACCAGGTTTTCCCAGCGATTTTCCGCCCGGTCTCGCCGCATGAGCTTTCAACGAACAGGAATATTCTATAACAAAGGTTTACTAATAATGCACACACTTTCATACTGGAGTCGGATCATAAAGAGGAAATTGAAAATGGCTCACAATGGTGTGAAATGTAACAAATTGATATAACAGGCAGTGGACACTGTTGGTAATTACTCAACAATTTTTTATTAGCATAAAACCTTACTTGGTAACGAGCGCTGGAGAGCTGTTAATATAAAACATTGTGAGAAACGGCCCCTACTGAAGTGACGTAGTTTTCGAGAGAGAAGTTTTTTTTCACGAATTTGATTTCGAGACCTCAGAGTTAGATTTTGAGATCTAGAAATCAAGCATCTGAAAGCATATGTGACAAGGGTGTTTTTTCTTCCATAGTTATCTCGCCACCTCGACGACCAATTGAGCTCAACATTTGACAGTGTTGTTATTTTATGCATATGTTGAGATACACCAAGTGAGAAGACATGGTCTTTGACAATTACCAACAGTGTCCAATGTCTTTAGGTTTTATTAAACTTGCATTACACCACAAAGTCACATCAGTCAAGCTTCCCATTGTTTATATGGTAGAAAAAAGCTGCAACCTTGACATAGCAATGATGTCCAGACATATTTGTGAACCTTCCAGTTCAAAGTGATGGTAAATCGTATCACATCAAGTGACTAAGAAGCCTAAAAAAGCATTGTGATGGATGTGTAAAATGAAACATTTCCGGATTGGCGTTCCATAGTTGGCTCATAACCTCATTAAGGGTCCTTCCTGACAGGGGGTTCCTTTAGGGTCCGTATCGACAAAACAGTAATCAAAATTAATTTCTCTTATAGGTTTCCCTGTCAACTTAAGCAAATATTACCAATTTCTTTAACATACGTTCTACTTCATTACGTTTTCCCCAATCCTCTCAAACATAGATTTCTAGCACTTCTTGAATGAAAATGTAACACAGAATTAGTGCACATATTTTATTGGAATGGTGCACCAGTAGTTTTGTTGCAATTAGGAACTTTTCATTCCAATCCTTTAGTTTTCGAGGAACACATGCTACGGCGAGTCTAGGGTAACATGTTGGCGCATTTTGCTTGGTCAGCTGTAATTCCAAATCGAGTAGAAGTGGGGTGGCGGGGGGGGGGGGGGGTCTCTAATCCCCTTGCCACGCCACATGAATACATGTAAAAGGGATGCGTTTGTAAAATAGGTATTATTTCCTTCAAATTATCTTGCACGTACAAATGGATCGAATCATCTGATTTGGGAAGAATGCATTAATGCAATTCTTCGGATTTTCAAGAAAATAAATCCGATACCTCAGTCCGATCATAACAATCTCACCGAGCAATGGCCCCTATTAGGCCTTGACCACTTTAATGGTCTTAGGATAGTGAAATCTTCTTTGCCCCGACCCCGACCGTGAACTTGGCGAATGCATAATCGCCACTTAGATTGGACGTGAAACCTATGACAGACGGTAAAGTAACCTTGATATTGGATATTGGACATGTTCGTACAACGAATGTCGATTTTTATTTTTAGATATCAGATATTCGCTGTACAAACATGTGGGAATCCAATATCGAAAAAGCAACATATGTATTTTTTCTGTACAAACATGTAAATATCCAATATCCAACATCAAACTACTTTTACTGTCATGACAGTAAAATCTATGGTAAACCTACCTGGCCGTGTACTTGGTGAATGCATAATCGCCATTTGGTCACCGTTACCAACCGACGCGGAGATCATGACACCGACCGAGTTACCGCCACCCTGGCCGCCGTCTACAGTGTGATTCTGTCGGTCATCACTACCGGCGTTCATGGAGTCCTTCCGTATCTTTCCCTTCTTTGGCTTTTTATCTTTATCTTTTCTCTCCTTTCTGTCTCTACTGATCTTACCCGGAGATACAGTGATGGTGGAGGTACTGTGGTCAAAGCTGTCCTGGCCATCTGCGCCACCTTGGGTACTCTCTTTGTTCCCCATGGTTGGGGAGAAACAATATTAGTCCCGGACACTCTATCCCGCCAGATCTTTCAGAAACGGACTGCCCTCTGTTGGTAAAGAAGCATAAACAAGTGAGAAACAAATATCGCTAAATCAATCTCTCGTGGTATTACTGACTGTTATATCCCGTATTGGGTATATTATGTGATCCTTCCACACCTAGAGAAAACCCAAGGGGGTAATAAGGAGCAAAACGAGAGGTGGCACAAGTGAGCCGGAACCGGAATCGCAAATTCCCATGTGGTATGAGTTCCAGAGTTGCAGGACCCGCTGACAGCCCCTGTAATTGTTTAGGTTCTTGACAATTGCTTACGATTTATACGTTTTCTGGATAGCAATTAATTAGCGGCAACTTACAAACAAATAATAATAAAAATAATAACCGAATTTATAGAGCGCCTTTTCCAAAGGATACAAAGCGCTAGGGATAATGCAACCAAAAACCCAAAAGATAATGAAAAATAGTAAGCAAAAAAACAAAAAGTGACAGAATCAAAAACACATTAGATGGAACGATTAAACAAAATGTGTTTTTAAAAGTCCTTCAAACTGTTCTACAGAAGAAGCGTTCCGGATATTTGTTGAAAGTGAGTTCCAGTTGCGGGAACCAGCGATGGAGAATGCACGGTCTCCAAACTTCTTTGAAGATCGAGGTACCACCAGATTGGATTGAGATCGAATACCTTCACGTTTGGGTTTGCTGAGATCTAATGTGTCTGAAATGTAGGATGGGAAAGCGGTACATACTTTCCGAAGCTCTGGCAACATTGCATAAAACAGCTGGGTGTGCTCTCGAATATTACCAGAAATGTACACATTGTAGTTTGTAATTAAAAAGTCGGGTCAAATTAATTCAGAAAGAGCGGTATACCACCATTTTGCCATTATCCAATGTTTTAGTCATGTCTTCACTTTTATTACCAATCCTCTGAACAAAATCTGCCATGTGGCGACACAATAGTCACATACACAGCCAGATGTAATTGGTAACAAACTGAATACATTAAATATACATTATTTGCATTTTGTCTCCAAAAACCAAGTTACCTTTAAATTGTCCCATTCCTAGCCGTTATTGTCAGTCATATCTGCGAACCGAGCTTAATGCAAGACAAATCCAGAACCGGCGTCAGTCCTCAAATTGTCCCATTCCTAGCCGTTATTGTCAGTGATATCTGCGAACCGAGCTTAATGCAAGACAAATCCAGAACCGGCGTCAGTGACACGGTTTTTTTAATGATTGAAGTGTCATAGCTTTTGCACTCGGCCACGGGTAAAAGCGTAGACTTGTGAACAAATCGTTTTAAAATGGTTTGCCGCGGTGAGATGCTCGCGCGAACTGCTGGTTGCCGAATTCTACTCCCCATGAGACCGTCGTCGTGAGATTAGTAGTCTCGCGGGCCAGCAGTCTCGCATGAATACGATTCAGAATAGAGTCGGGTCGCTATCACCGCGACAGACATTCAACGACTTGTCCACAAGTCTAGTAATCGCGATATTTGATTGCTCCATCAAAAGATCTGGTTGTATCCGGCGTTCCACACTTTAAACTAATAATGTTATAAATCTTGAAATGTTTTTGTTGCAGCCCTTTGATTAAGGTCTATTTGTCAGCCTCGTTCTTGTATTCACGAATTCTGATTCAAAAAATAAAAATTAAATGTCCGTCTGTGCGGATGTGAGACAGCGTTAAAGACGACCCCTAAATGCCTTGCCTGAATGTAGCCTGGTTATTTACTAGACATTGAGAAAAGTGACTTGAGCACACATTATGACGTGACCAATCAGGGATGCAAGTCAAGACGTATGGCATCATGTGACCGGTAGACAGACTCCTTCGACCCCATAGCTAAGGAAGTCCAAGAGAGGTCAACTATAAGCATCAGACAGGAGCATCTGTCTACCGGCTTCCGAGCACTGATCCCTGCAGCCAAGTACGTCTAGGTAGCTATCGAATGAAACCCGGCTATGCAGAACTCTAAGACAGTTTTACCTACTTGTTCAGAGTTGTTCAACTTTATGACAAACTTGGAGTCGTTTTTGCAGCCTACTGTTCATGCAAAATATCAAAGTGTTTATAATAGCAGTAAATTCTGATCGTAAAAACAATACTTAGGCCTACATGTCTTTGAGTTAAATAGTAAAGTTTTCGAGCGGTAAGCCTACGTGCTTAGTGGGAAATTCCCTAATCCGTTTTCTTATCTGTCTGTTCATCGATTTGTTCAACGGCCCAGCCCAAAGAACGACTACGTCTTTGCTAATTTTTCTTTGCAATGGGTGTCGTGGCCGAGCGTTCTGTAGCTCACCGAATTCACTGTCAAAGTGTCGGTGCAACTTCAGGTCGAGGCATTTTTGTCCTTGAGCCAGACATTTAATCATAATGAGTTACCCCGTCCCTTCCGATGGGACGTAAAATTGTATAGGTCGCGTGAGTTTGATCAATGAAAGTAAAATAACCCGAGTGGACTTCGCGCTGCTGGTATTTCTGCCATGGTTTGTTGCGGACTGCAACGCAGCAAATGGACCATTACAGGTGCACAAATGGGTCTATATAAAACATAGCCTCACACACCCAAGTAAAAAAAAAGCCTTCTAAATACTCTCACCTAAATCGGATACAAAATCTGAGTAGGCCTATTAAAAACACTTGGTGATGCCAATTGAAGAGTGGCATTTTAGACACGATGACAACCACAAGCTGTGTCCATAATATTTTTTTCCTGACTGCTTTGAATTCAAAAGAGGCTCAAATCGAGCACATCTCACATAAATAACCGAGGACAAACAGCTTTCGATACAGCAAGGATGACACAGATATGAATTTACTTTAACCTTTAACAATATAGAAAGTGAAATTATGTATTTAGGTTTTTTGCTGATAGTGATACTTGCCGATACCGCAATCACGCAATTCGTATTTCGATTTGCAATTGCAATATTGTATTATGAACACCACTCCCTTGAAATAACGTGAAGGTGACTACCAAACAACAAATTAGATGAAACGTTTCCAGTTTGGTTGAATATCGTAGTGTGAATTACCGGATTAAAACTAGTGTTCTAAACACCAAAAGTCTATCGATTCAAAAATGGACAAAAATATAGTATCAATGGAGCCTTGCTTTGATTATGTCTGACATTTAAACCGAAAACGTATAATAGTGATAGTTTAAAGACAGACGCAGAACGCCTAGCTTAAATATACAACTCGATAAAATGACATTATAAATGCCACTAATTACCAACATATCAAAAAAACTAATTCATAAAACACGATTCTTAAACTAAAAGTGGTTTGCTGCGAAGCAATATTGGTTTTAAAAGTTTCCACCAAGCAACATGTGAACAATAAATTCACGTTTTCGAGATCACAAACTGGTGTATACAGTGGGCCCAATGTCATTATTAAGACTGTGACTGGGCAAATGGAAATGACAAACGATGAGCAATGGCATTGTTTAGACGGGAAGGTTTCACAATCGGTAACAAGAAAATAAAACTTTAATTTTTCATTTGTGTGAATACATTTTTCCTTTATGTACATACATTTCTTTATTTCCTCATACACACGTTTTATTTTGACACCAGCCGAAGTATATCTTGCTCGATATTCAATTCTAAGCAGGTATTGCTATTACAATGAATGTCTTTTACTGTTCTAAGAAAGCACCAAACTGTTAGTAATGCAGAGTACAAGTTGATGTCCTGAATGCTAGCATGGAGGGCCACATCATGGACTGCATTATTATGCTACATGCACAGAGTGCCTTTTATAGATTTGCTATAACTTAACACTACACCAATACCCAACGGAAATCCCCACAAAGAACAACAAAATAAAACAAACAAAGAACAAACAAAACATAACTGAAACTAAGGGGTGTATCCTTAACTAAATGGATAGGAACTAAACATAATTTATTTTGAGCGTTTTGTTAAAACTTACCTAAAAGTGACCGAGTATAAAAGCTCCGTTCAGCATGACAGTGCGATACTTCTATCGTTCATAGCGTGATCCCCTCTGGCTGGTAGGTTTTCCATCAAACCGACATGTTATAAAGAGACACAGTCATTCCAGTAATGTATCAGAAGTTTAATATTACGCAGTTTCCCTTCAAACTTTCTATGCGCCTACAATCACATCCGCAATGGCAACAAAGCTATTAAACCCATTTGAATATACTCTCAAGTTAAACACGACAGTCGGACTTATAGCAGCTGCAGGGAAACTCAGCACACAGCCAAGAAGTCTTCTATAACACTTACACAGGACGCACTTTCAATTCGCTAAATTACCACTTCCTCGTCGTGACGTCAGATGGCTTATTATAATTTTAAGATTTCATTTGTTTAGAAGGCAATGGGCAGAAGGGGTTAATTCTCCATTTTAGTTTTACAACTGACTTTTCGACAACTCAGGGCGGATTCAAACTTACCAGTAAGAATTTCCCTAAGATTTGCTGAGAACAGAGTTAGTCCAACATACAACAGTATTACCATGTATTGGTACTCAATACTTGATTTACTTGATGTCACAGTGACGTTTACAAAATGTCAAAGAATAAATGTAAAATTAACTCAGCTATACGACCACCCAAACCTTTTAATCCCAAACAAATCTGAACTTGTTTCAATACAAACACCCAAATAAACGCAAAAAACATCACAACAATGAGCAGACTGATCAAAGGTTGGGTTGTCACACCGCCTCGGAGAAATAATAATTAGCGAGATCTTCATTTGCACGGTGTTACCTCAAACATAGAAACATGTATGGTGGCCCTGAAGGGACATCGCATATCGCAAACGTGTGCGCATACGTATGCAATGTCGTGAAACAATTCGCAAATGTGTGCGCACACGAATGCAATATCGTGAAACAATTCGCGAATATGTGCGCACACGTATGCAATGTCGTGAAACAATTCGCAAATATGTGGGCACACGTATGCAATGTCGTGAAACAATTCGCAAATATGTGCGCACACGTCTGCGAATATTATTTGCGATGTCGTGAATTTTATTGCATACCATGTTGCATACCTTTGAATAAAATATCTAATGATCTGGGGGGTTTCTTTCCAACAGTGAGATAAGCGGTAGTCATTGCAGCAGTAGTCTTTGTTGTGAGGCAAGCGAGGCGGGTGGTCTTCCTTGGCCTGGTGCCAAGTTCCTGGGTATACACGTGCTTTACAGAGGGAGCCTGCTGTAGCGCCACAGTACTCCCTAGATCGGTAACAAATTATCCACAACTATGACATCATCCTAATGGTATGCAACATGGTATGCAATAAAATTCACGACATTGCAAAACAAATCGCATTCGTGTGCGCACATATTCACGATTTGGTTCACGACATTGCATACGTGTGCGCACATATTCGCGATTTGTTTCACGACATTGCATACGTGTGCGCACATATTCGCGAATTGTTTCACGACATTGCATACGTGTGCGCACATATTCGCGAATTGTTTCACGACATTGCAAACGTGTGCGCACATATTTGCGAACTGTTTCACGATATTGTATACGTGTGCGCACATATTCGCGATTTGTTTCACGACATTGCATACGTGTGCGCACACGTTTGCGTTATGCGATGTCCCTTCAGGGCCACCATAAACATGAAAACATTACTCTGAAAAACTCGATAGTTAGCAAACTTCTAAACCCAGGTATTAGTCAACGACCCCCACCTTCCCCGATACTTCTCCTAAAATCAAATGAAGCATTTATGTCACCCAACACCAAACCACGACAATTCACGTCCTTTGTAAGATAATCAAATTTGTATAGTTTATTTCGTTGTATCAAAAGGTAACCTTTAAAAAAATTCTTATTTTAACAATAATAAAGTCTACAAACATACCTCATCCGCTGCATTAAAAGTTAGTACTATAAGGCAATATTGTTCATACATACATACTCGTTCCATGATGTTATAGTTTACCAGTTGTTTACCATTAGAAACTTTGTATTATTGTTAATTAGCTAATGTACACATTGTTTCAATATAATAATCGACAAAAAAAGTAATTGTCTACAAAGAATCTAATGGTATGATAAAATATTCATTTTTTTTTTTTTTTTTTTTTTTTTTTTTGTGGGGGGGGGGGGGACACCAGAAATAACCAATTAAACCTTCTTTACTATAATTGCTTCTCTTCACCCAGGGGTACAAATGGGTACATGCGAGGTTGATATTGTGGATGAAAAAACCTTTGGAGCGATATAAACTGTTGCCCAGGTTGTATACTCCCAAGGGAGCTGAAAAACATTAAAAGGGATGTTATTGGCCCCATGACCAGGGCACTAATGTAAGGCGCATTGATACGGTTATTATGAAATGCGCTATATAAGAATTGTTTATTATTCTTTTAGTTTTACAAACATCATGCATGTCAACCATAATATCAAAAACTTTGGTGTTGTGTTCTTTTCGGGAACATTAATAGTACATTGTTGTCAAGGTTGTTGATATATCTTGTCATGCGCTGATATTGACCATTAACAATCTAAATAAACATTCAGTTTTATGGGACTATTCCTGTTTCAAAGTTAATACACATCAAAACTGTTGCCATGGTTAGGTTCGGACTACATGTATTAGTACAAATTACAAGGTAATGCGTGATTTCAAGTTAACTCAATGAGTATATTTCTTTTGAAAATTAACAGTTCTGTTGTCAATGTATTCTTACATTTTTGCATGGAATTAACCATCACAATTAGCGTCAATCAGGTAATGATATTTGGTCTTTGGTAAAAAAGTAAGATGATTTTATCAAGTACAAAGGCAAGGAAGGTATTTGAACGTTCCCATTTCTCTCACACAATCCTCTTCTAATGTTCTTGCTACACCACTCGCAGTATTTCAGAGGATGTCTCTTCGTTGCTGCATTGCCACATCTTCTGCGACAATGATCAACTGGGTACTTTTTTGTAAGACACACAACTCAATGTCCACAAAAATTCTACAGGTAAATTATACATTATACCTGCACATCTTCATTGTCAGTGAGGAGGGATTCAACTCATGGCCAACAACTTGATATACAAAAGGTATCCAAACCCCTTGACTGAATGGTCACCCAAATCTCCAATTCATCTCCAAGCTAGTGATAGGATTTTTAAACCGAAAAGAGTTCTAGACCTTCTAAACAATGACATGAACAAAGAACATTGCTGTTATGCAAATATGATCATGTGACTTATTAACATAAAATGTCAGAACTGCTCACTAAACACCAAATAAATAGCAAACCAATTTCTGCTCAGGTCCAAAGTGAAATCATGGAAGCTCAATTCTGATCTTTGAAACCTAATGTCCTTTTTCCAGAACGCCCTGTAGTGGTATCTATATTATGTCCACAGTACTCAATATTACTCACACAAACCCTTTTATTCACCCAAATAAGCCCAAGTCCCATAGTCATTTCGTAAAGTTAAGAAATTCTTCAAACACAATTGCATGCAGATAAAAATCATTCAAATATATGTATTTACATAGGCAGATATCAAGGGGAAAAACACCTTATGTTTAACATCCATGAAAAATTGTATGAAAAGAGCCAGATGATGAAATGACATATCAAGAGAATAGCAAGTCTTATTCATAAATTCTACAATGAGTTTTAAAAGAGAAGATGAAGTGTTTTCTTTTAGCAATATTTCTTCAAATTCATACAATATTACAAAAGCTAAATCATGATTGCGGCACCAGGTACTTTTGGATTATTATTGATATAATAACTACTTTATAAAACTGACAAACTAATCTAAAGTCAATCAATACCCGACAAATTGACGCTCTTAACTACTTGCAACTGTCAGTTTTCTTTGGCACTTGGATAATGGAATGATGAGATTGCCATAAATTTAAAATATATTGATGTCCGTCTACTTTTTGCTCTAAACTATGCTTTCTAGTCCTGAAATTTCTTTAAACCAATACAAGACAAAAATTTGTACCTCATTTAAAAAATGCAATATGTTTACTTTCTACCATGTATTTTAGAAAATAGCATTATTGTATACATAAAGTTTCAAACTATATAGCACAGAATTTTGTTGTTTTCTTTTGCATGATTTTTCAAAATGTTTAGGAAAATTAAAATTGAGAAATAGACAAAACTGAACACTGAACAACTTTGATTTAATCCAGGTTTCATTGAATTTCTACCTTGTCACTTTGCACCAGTTTAGAGAAGTTTATACATGTTGGGACTTTGTACATAGACCTTTTATGCCAAATTGCTACAGAGTCTCTTTACAGTCCAAAATTAGTTAGGACTCTCTATCAAGCAACCTGAACTGGCCTGCATTAATATTCAGCCCTAGCCGAACTTACACAGGACCTTTCAAACCAGGGATACTCCACACAACAGTTCAATTTGGACAGACAGTTATTTCAAATTCCTGTACTTCTAAATTCGTTTACAAGCAGTGCACTTTATAAAGCACCATAAGAAATGCAAGATCTTAAGAGGAGTATTTACAATAAAGACGAGTTGAGCCTGAATCACATAGCATCTCCCATGCCGTCTTCAACACCCGCTCCATCCGATTTCATGGAACTGAAGCTGAGAACTGGTTCTTTCATCTCGTCAAAGTCATTCCTGGGTTTCCAGATAGCTGATGTTGTGGAGGGATTACCACGACCGATACTAGAAGGGTGAGGAGAGAAAGATTTCAGGCTAAGTACCGTCTACAACAGTACACTCAAATAAACAGATGCGCAAGATCAGTATACTCAGAGTAACAGGTGTACTGGGTTCTGTAGTAAGGAATGGCAACTACCTTCAAGATTGATGTCCGACAAGTCTTCATAAAAGTTGAACGAAACATTGGGCCTAACATCACTGTTTTCGAAAAAATTGCCCTTTAAAGGCAGTGGACACTATTGGTAATTGTCAAAGACTAGCCTCCACAGTTGGTGGGTCTCAACATATGCATAAAATAACGAACCTGTGAAAATTTGAGCTCAATCGGTCATCGAACGTGCGAGATAATAATGAAAGAAAAAACACCCTTGTCACATGAAATTGTATGCGTTTAGATGGTTGATTTCGAGACCTCAAGTTCTAAATCTGAGGTCTCGAAATCAAATTCGTGGAAAATTACTTCTTTCTCGAAAACTATGGCACTTCAGAGGGAGCTTTTTCTCACAATGTTTTATACCATCAACCTCTCCCCATTACTCGTCACCAAGAAAGGTTTTGTGCTAATAATTATTTTGAGTAATCACCAATAGTGTCCACTGCCTTTAACCCCTGTATATACTTCCGACGAATGCGATTGCCACACATTTTGACAACACAGATGTTGTCAGCTGTGGGATTGTGCTTTTTATTCTAACAAAACCACTTCACAGAATGGCGCTCCCACAAATGACACACAGGAGTGATGGTGTCACTGGGATTTTTGCAAAACTTACTTCAAAGCAACACAAAAGGGTGTTCAAAATTAGGTGTCTGAATACAAATTAAAAGCTGTTTAGTCTTGTGTTAACTAAATTTCTTTACTAATTGAACACTTAAAAAATGGTTTAGCAAAGCTCAATTAGTGTGGTTTTCATTCAGACTGGACTTGAAATAAAATCCCTCATTTAAAGCTTACTTTTTGTTTCTTCCCCTCAGGTAGCCAACAGCGATTATGATAATGACCACAACAACAGTGCCCAGGATAAAACCTATAACCAACATGACGGCTCCAGAAACACCACCTGGAAATAACAACAATTATTGATGTATGAGGAAAAAAGTTGTAAGAAAGTTGGCAGAGAGCAACATTTGATTTGTAGTTATTGCTGTTATTGATATCTGGGTATGAAACTAAAGGATACCTTAAAAATTAACTTAATCAGTTTTGCATTCAGGTACCTCTGCAAGTTAATTCATTGAAAAATGACATTAATTATGAACATTAAATATTAATAAAATCGGTGTAAGTTTGAAACAAAAAAATCCTGCTAATTATAAAGGTGCTTGCAATGAACCATACTCTTTCATGATGAATATTCTGTTTTTTTACATCAAGCATAAGGGACTTTAGATATTTCATCAGACATGTACAAATGACAAAGCATGGCAGAGTGTGCTTAAAGGGAGGGTACACGTTTGGTAATTGTCAAAGACCAGTTTTCTCACTTGATGTACCCCAACATAAGCATAAAATTGTGAAAATTTGAGCTAAATTGGTCATCGAAGTTGCGAGAAAATGATGAGAGAAAAAACACTCTTGTTGGATGAATTTGTGTGCTTTCAGATAGGAATAAAAGACTTCTGGCTAGAAGTCTTTTAATATTTTAGTGAGAAATAACCTCTTTCTCAAAATCTATGTTACTTCAGAGGGAGCCGTTTCTCACAATGTTTTAAACTATCAACAGCTCTCCAATTCTTGTTACCAAGTCAGTTTTTAAGTTAGTATTTATTTTGAGTAACTACCAAACGTGTACCTTCCCTGTAAGGAAACAAGCATCATTGCCTGCCAAGCCAAGATTAAAAAACAACATTCTCTGAATGGCAAAACTAAAACATGATATTATACCAAAAGGCCCCTTGCATACATGTATAAACTCACAATCTCAAACAGTCCTAACTGAGTTCAAATGAAGACCTATCATTGGCTGATAGTTGTGTGTGGCGATTACTAACATGTGCATTTCGTTTGTTTGTCCTCAGCGATGGCAGTGTTTCCAATCAGTCCATAGCATCTACCAGAAAGATCATCAGCCTTCTGATAGAATAATTATGAAATACTCTTGTGTTTTTTAATGAATGCACTCTGCCCAAAACCGTTGATGGACCTGTTTTTGATATGTTATTTGAAAGCTCGACATGACTTTGAACGAGGAATCTGAAAGACTAAATTCAACATTCTTGAAAACTAGACGACCAAACTTAAAAGACACCTTCCCTCCAAAAAAATGTACAATCCCTGTTTATGAGGACTAAAATAAATATTTTCTTCTAAATACGTATCTGCTTTGCAATATTTGTTTATTGAGATCCACAAAACTAGAACGAAAAGACTCTTTACAAATCCCTGATGTGCCCTACTTTTTATTCTACTCAAAGAAACATTCATCAGATTGAAAAGAAATAACCCTTCATATATTAAAATAAAGTTTCGTCATAGATAATGTTAGTGTCCATTTACACCCCTTACCAATATTCTGCCTTTTCATTGGTTTAGAGCGCGTCACATACTGTAATATGTCATAATTTCTGTATTCGCGCCGTCCGTGGATTGTAGCATTCAGGTCTGTAACTTAATAGTACAGTATTTAGAAATGTTTGGGGTGTTATAAAACAAATATTGACTGCTTTTACTCATGCAATGGTTACAACTATGACTCCCTCGGTGATCCCCAAAGCGTTCTATTTTCCCGAGGCGAAGCCGAGGGAAAATAGAATGCTCCGGAGATCACCTCGGGAGTCATAGTTTTAACCATAGCACTTGAAGCAGTCAATATTTGTATACTAGCTTCAATGAAAGGTCACTTACCATCTTTTGGTCCAACTACTGGTTGTTTCTTAGCTGAGCAGTTGGCAACTCCTATAAAGACAAAAGGTCAAGATAATTCAAGCTCAAAGTTTTGAACTACATGAAAACATAAACAAAGCGCATCAGCTTGATCATATAACCTGTACTGGTGCAGCTCCAGTGGCTCCAGATCCAATGTCATCTCTAGAACAAAACTTGTTTTTGGTGGTCGCGTTTTGAGATATCGCCGGAAAGTTCAGAGTAAATATATTCAAAAAGGAAGATAATCCCTAATAGAAATATATCATCTGAGAGACGTATCTGACAGCAACACTTCTCAGATTCAAATTAAGGGCATAAAAGCAGACATCTTTCGAAAAAATCCACATTGCTTTGAAGTGAAACATTTCTTTAGTGTATGAGCTGTATAATGGAATGCCACCATTGGAAAATGCCAGCATTGGAAAAAGCAAGATTGTGCGGCCTATGTGCACACGTGACATATTAATTTGCCAACAGGATAGTACAAACATTTCAACTTGGTTCAATCTTTAATAAAAGTTTGTAGTATTACAGCTTGCTTTGATAAACCAGAATCAAGAGCCAGACTTACTTTGACATTCTGGAATGGGTCTTGACCATTCACAACCTGCAATGCATTGTAAGACACTTTCACCAACGATCTCATAGCCTGGGTCGCACTTAATCTCAACAGTTGATTGAACCTCATAAGAAGTTGCATCTCTGCTGTAGCTACCATGCATTACAGCACCTGGCAGTTCACAAGCCACTGTTCACAGGAAACAAAATACATACCAAATAACATTTACAATTTATATACAGGTAAAGCATCCAGTTGTGGAGTTTGTTGGCTAGTTCATCGGCCTCAAGTCTGACGGCTGAATCATCAGAGTATAGGTTCGATTCCCGATCACAAAAATTATGTCCTTGAGCAAGGCACTTATTCTAGTCCAAGTCATGACACCTGTGTCATTAAGAAAGACACTTAACCATGATGCTTCGTCCTTTGGACGTAAAGCCGTTTGTCTCGTGTGTTGTGTAATGCATGTAAAAGAACCTAGTGCACTTATCGAAAAGAGAAGGGGTTCACCCTGGTGTTCCTGGTGTGATTGGCAGCATATTGCGCCACTAGCACCTTGTAAACCATTACACGGTGCTACAAAGGAATAGGTCTCATAATTAAAAATGTAGCTCGATCCACATACATGTACCTTGCAGGAAAAAATACCGAGCGCTTTGATACAATACGTCCCTAGCGGTGGTGATTAAAGCGCTTTATCTTCAAGTACGCAATAATCCTCCAATCAGATTGGCAGAATGGAGTGGTGATAAAAACCTATATTGCACAGCTGATATCACTACAAGCTGTGCTTTTTGATGGGTTCCTCTACAGTTTCACTCCCTGTTTACATAATACTGTATTGTATTTGACTGTTATAATTGAGAATACTGTGGAAATAAATGAACTGAACTGAACTGAACTGAACTGAACTGAACTGAACTGAACTGAACTACCATGCGTCTTGTGTGTTCTATGTCACGCGCCAAGTTTGCTTGAAGATAAATACGTTATCACACCTGGACTCATGGAAATACGTAAAATATAGGGCGTCTGCGTCCCATATCCAACTCGGCTATCTCGGCCTCGTTGGATATGGGACACAGAAGCGCTATATTTTTCCGCGCTTGTGTGATAACTTATACACGATGTGACCTCTGACATCACACGAAAACCATAACATGATTCGCACGCATACCGCCGTGCAAAACCTTTGTGTTTTGGCAGCCAGCTAGAAAGTGTACGCAATCTTACTATGACTACGCAACTCAGTGCCCGGCGAAACATGACGTTTATAGTGTTTTGTCAACAGAGGGCGGTTTGAATGAGGGCGGTTTGAATGTAAACATAGGTCACATCGTCTATAATATAGGAACCAAGTATTAATTACCTTTACATTCTGCAACAGCCTCAAATACTAATCCACTACATGTGTATCCTCCTACAGTATGCTGACAGTCCCCAAGTTTCTCTTCTGAACCAGTACAGTTAACATTAGACCAGTGAATACTGCCTTGAGCACGAGCAGGCTGAAGTCCCTTTTGCGTTCCTGTAATATCAATAGAAGAAGGGGATGGGGTTAAAAGTTTATAAAGACAAACCAAAGTCCATATAATAAAGGTTATTATTATCATGAGCTTAATCATACAAAGGTTACATCGTGAGCTTAATCATGTATGATTCTACATTGACTCAGGTACTAAAGAAGTACCACAGGACTCAATTTCATAAAGCTGGTAAACAAAAGGGTTCCAGATTGACGCAATCAAAATAAACTCAAAGAATTAATGAGACAAAAATCGATGACAATGACAATACTTTTTATCGTTTGTTGTTGTGAACACTGAATTTTATGAATTCATCACAAATTCATCACAAGTTGGTTGAAGACTTCTACTGAAGACAATATGATGAATTCCTCCTAAACAAAAGCTTTCTGATTTATATCCCCGCATGAATTAAATAAAACAAAAACAAAATTTACAAAATTAAGTAAAAGCTAAGTTTCAGTTCTTGTGACTTTACAAAAATAATTGTGTTAGTGATCAATTTTTGAACTATGTTTTTTTCTACCAGACTTAGTTAGGGGTTCGTGTCTCATGATTCAAGATGCAAGATTTGAGATTTACAATCCATGGAAAATAGTAGAATCAGGCCTACATCTAGGCCTACGACTACAAGTCTTTTTTAGAATAATTCTGGTTTACATTTCAAGCTTTTGTATATGGGTCTTGTTTTTAAAACGCGGCATATGGAATGTCATGTTTTTATATCATGACGAAGAATAAAAAATAAATGAATGAATGAATGAATGAGAACATCCTATCTTTTGCACCATTCTCGTTTCCATATAAACCAAATAAAGGCCAGATGTAAAATTAGTCTGGTCCCCAATATGAGATTGTTGTATTCAGGCAATCATACAGGTCTATTCTCTTTCTTACCTTTATAGGCGCAGTAGTCAAGTTGTCTACATGCCACTCTGCCTTCATTGGGTCCCCAGTTATCTGCACATATAGATCCCCATTGATTATCCACTAGGATCTCAACAGCACCAAAGGCACGATTTACACCTCCAGTAAGGCGAATATCTAACAAGAAATCAAGAAACATTATAAACCACAATGGAAACTCACTTGTACATTTTCAATGAAAAATTTACTAGAGTGGGACTCTAACCAACAACCTACATGTATCTGAGCTATCGTCGACCTATCGTATCTGAGCTATAATTGTTAAAACTGCCGTGTAGCCAGGGATCACACACAAATTGCAATGTATAGCCAGGGCATTACCTTTATCAAATATTCAGCCCCAGATCAAGAAATAGAGAAGTCAGTACAGCGTCTTATATTCCCACTGCTGTCATCTTGCATGCACAGTTGGAAATTCAGGGTGTGAAGATGGTATGTTCACTTAAAGTATTCACTTTGACTTTCTAATAGAAAAGCTACCCCCCTCCCCCCAAGAGAAAAAAACTAGCTCTGATTTTAGTCTAAACTTAAAGTCACCTGGAAGTGGTATTTTTTCAAAATAAAGCTTTTGTCACTAATATATGTGTTTTGATGAGTGAAATGTGAATAAACAGTTAACTAAGGTTTAAAAAAATCAGTTCTTATGTTATTTACAGATTTAAGAGTAGACCCCGACCCGAGAGGCCGCTGTTCGTGACGTCAATCGAGGCAGACTTTGCCTGTAATGCGTAGAGTAAACACAATTGCAAAGTACATGTACGGACCAAGTCGTGAGTTTGTACGTTTCAAAAAAAGATTTTTTTGTTTTTTTCCGGCAATGCCAACCAGGTGTATTGCTGCTGAATGAACACTTTTTGAAACGTACCAACTCACGACTTGGACGTACATGTACTTTGCACGTGTGTTTACTATACGCATTGTAGGCAAAGTCTGCCTCGATTGACGTCACAAAAGGGGTAGGCGGAGTCATCCCCCCAAACAATTTTATATATTTTTTAAACATATAAATCGTGACAAACAATTACTAAAAAAATTGTTTTATTGTTCGTAAGCATATACTCTTATGTTTGAAAGAAAAAAAATTCTATTTTCAGGTGACTTTAAATGATTGGGAGAATTATAAATACAATTTGATTTTTTGTTAAATAGCTCTATAGCTCTAGTTTGAAAGACAATTTGTCCGCCAATAAGCGAGACATTTCTTTCAAGAATTACCGCTGAATTCAGAAATCTACTCCTCTGCAGTAGACTAAAAAGCAAAAAAGTTCACAAAAGCACCAAATCCACACTGCAAAGTAGATACTACACATGGTGTTACAGCGAACTGAATATAGTACACATTGAAACCTCATTGAAATGCCTCCAAACCCAAATATCATAACAACAACAACAACAACAACAACAACAACAACAACAACAACAACAACAACAACAACAACAACAACAACAACAACAACAACAACAACAACAACAACAACAACAACAACAACAACAACAACAACAACAACAACAACAACAACAACAACAACAACAACAACAACAACAACAACAACAACAACAACAACAACAACAACAACAACAACAACAACAACAACAACAACAACAACAACAACAACAACAACAACAACAACAACAACAACAACAACAACAACAACAACAACAACAACAACAACAACAACAACAACAACAACAACAACAACAACAACAACAACAACAACAACAACAACAACAACAACAACAACAACAACAACAACAACAACAACAACAACAACAACAACAACAACAACAACAACAACAACAACAACAACAACAACAACAACAACAACAACAACAACAACAACAACAACAACAACAACAACAACAACAACAACAACAACAACAACAACAACAACAACAACAACAACAACAACAACAACAACAACAACAACAACAACAACAACAACAACAACAACAACAACAACAACAACAACAACAACAACAACAACAACAACAACAACAACAACAACAACAACAACAACAACAACAACAACAACAACAACAACAACAACAACAACAACAACAACAACAACAACAACAACAACAACAACAACAACAACAACAACAACAACAACAACAACAACAACAACAACAACAACAACAACAACAACAACAACAACAACAACAACAACAACAACAACAACAACAACAACAACAACAACAACAACAACAACAACAACAACAACAACAACAACAACAACAACAACAACAACAACAACAACAACAACAACAACAACAACAACAACAACAACAACAACAACAACAACAACAACAACAACAACAACAACAACAACAACAACAACAACAACAACAACAACAACAACAACAACAACAACAACAACAACAACAACAACAACAACAACAACAACAACAACAACAACAACAACAACAACAACAACAACAACAACAACAACAACAACAACAACAACAACAACAACAACAACAACAACAACAACAACAACAACAACAACAACAACAACAACAACAACAACAACAACAACAACAACAACAACAACAACAACAACAACAACAACAACAACAACAACAACAACAACAACAACAACAACAACAACAACAACAACAACAACAACAACAACAACAACAACAACAACAACAACAACAACAACAACAACAACAACAACAACAACAACAACAACAACAACAACAACAACAACAACAACAACAACAACAACAACAACAACAACAACAACAACAACAACAACAACAACAACAACAACAACAACAACAACAACAACAACAACAACAACAACAACAACAACAACAACAACAACAACAACAACAACAACAACAACAACAACAACAACAACAACAACAACAACAACAACAACAACAACAACAACAACAACAACAACAACAACAACAACAACAACAACAACAACAACAACAACAACAACAACAACAACAACAACAACAACAACAACAACAACAACAACAACAACAACAACAACAACAACAACAACAACAACAACAACAACAACAACAACAACAACAACAACAACAACAACAACAACAACAACAACAACAACAACAACAACAACAACAACAACAACAACAACAACAACAACAACAACAACAACAACAACAACAACAACAACAACAACAACAACAACAACAACAACAACAACAACAACAACAACAACAACAACAACAACAACAACAACAACAACAACAACAACAACAACAACAACAACAACAACAACAACAACAACAACAACAACAACAACAACAACAACAACAACAACAACAACAACAACAACAACAACAACAACAACAACAACAACAACAACAACAACAACAACAACAACAACAACAACAACAACAACAACAACAACAACAACAACAACAACAACAACAACAACAACAACAACAACAACAACAACAACAACAACAACAACAACAACAACAACAACAACAACAACAACAACAACAACAACAACAACAACAACAACAACAACAACAACAACAACAACAACAACAACAACAACAACAACAACAACAACAACAACAACAACAACAACAACAACAACAACAACAACAACAACAACAACAACAACAACAACAACAACAACAACAACAACAACAACAACAACAACAACAACAACAACAACAACAACAACAACAACAACAACAACAACAACAACAACAACAACAACAACAACAACAACAACAACAACAACAACAACAACAACAACAACAACAACAACAACAACAACAACAACAACAACAACAACAACAACAACAACAACAACAACAACAACAACAACAACAACAACAACAACAACAACAACAACAACAACAACAACAACAACAACAACAACAACAACAACAACAACAACAACAACAACAACAACAACAACAACAACAACAACAACAACAACAACAACAACAACAACAACAACAACAACAACAACAACAACAACAACAACAACAACAACAACAACAACAACAACAACAACAACAACAACAACAACAACAACAACAACAACAACAACAACAACAACAACAACAACAACAACAACAACAACAACAACAACAACAACAACAACAACAACAACAACAACAACAACAACAACAACAACAACAACAACAACAACAACAACAACAACAACAACAACAACAACAACAACAACAACAACAACAACAACAACAACAACAACAACAACAACAACAACAACAACAACAACAACAACAACAACAACAACAACAACAACAACAACAACAACAACAACAACAACAACAACAACAACAACAACAACAACAACAACAACAACAACAACAACAACAACAACAACAACAACAACAACAACAACAACAACAACAACAACAACAACAACAACAACAACAACAACAACAACAACAACAACAACAACAACAACAACAACAACAATAATAATAATAATAATAATAATAATAATAATAATAATAATAATAATAATAATAATAATAATATCGAAGTCTTATATAGCACACGTATCTACCAAACAAGGTACTCAAGGCGCTGAGTATATACAAACTTTCAGAAAGATAGGTAATTGCAGTGATGAGTTTTGAGACCCAATTGTTTAGCACCTTATAAGGGTCAGGTGCTACGGCGCATACAGCAGCCACAGCCAGGAACACCGGGGCGAACCCCATCTCTTTTCATACTTATGTATACGAGTTTGATTGCACAGATTGAAGCTGGCTCTTTAAAGTAGAAGGTGAGTGTCCTCATACATTAACCGCACCCTCTTTATAACCAGATTTGAGAAAAGGCTCCAAAGTGCTGTCATAATACCCAGAATAAAGGAGATGACTGATGGCTTAGACAGTAAACAGGAACAGCATCTAAAACACATGACTATCATATGGAGTAAGATTCAAAAATATTGGGGAGCCAACACCTACAACCTGTTTCAGGGTCTAATACCTCCATGGTCTAATCATGGAGGTAGAATTAGAAGGAGTTGGAACGACCCCCACTTCAACTACCTCAATGGTCTAATTGATAAAAAAATTTTGAAACCTATTAATCCGCTTACACTTTTTGCCAAAATGAAGGATTTAGACCTGAGGGCTGTAGGCCCAAATAAAAATTTCTCATCAATAGGTTGGGTATTCCAGTCTTTATTGAGTCCAAAGATTAGTGAAGTGACCAAGGAGAGGTGGATATTGGTCACCTGTAAAGAGGTGGGTCTTGTGTGAAAGGGATAAGGACAAACCTTTGTTCGTCTGTCCTTTTTGTCCCTTGTCTTTGTGAGAATCATGCAGTGTTAGTATGTCAATAGGCTAGGGTACAAAAGCCAAGGTTTCACCCAATTCTAACTTTTGCCAATCTGATTTGTTAATAATGTTGGCTACTGGTTATACTGTCTCTGTTGATATTTATGAAAAACCAATAATGTATTATATCAAAGGGCAATACCGAAATAAATGTTTATTGAATTTAGTGTCTAACTAATGAGTCGCTGGATATAGACGATGTGACCTATGTTTACATTCAAACCGCCCTCTGTTGACAAAACACTCTATACGTCATGTTTCGCCGGGCACTGAGTTGCGCAGTCACAGTAAGATTGCGTACACTTTCTAGCTGGCTGCTAAAACACAAAGGTTTTGCCCGACGGTATGCGCGCGAATCATGTTATGGTTTTCGTGTGACGTCAGAGGTCACATCGTCTATATGGGCAGACACATTATCTACAGGAACCATTTAATGCATTATCAAACAATACCTTTGCAGATGACTCCTGCTGACATGCTACCAGGGCATGTTTGAGAGTTTGTTGGCTTGGACTCACGAGGGCAGTCTCCTAATAGGCTCTCCTTGCCAGTGCACTGCACATCTCTAAAGTGAATAGGGCTGGCATTGCTACCCAGTGAATACTTCTGAGTGTTCATGGCACTCGTGTTGAAAAGTTGTTGACAGACAACATCAGCATTCTGGAATTAAAGACAACTGCAATCATTAAGAATTAGAAAAGTTTATAAAGGACGGTAAGTAAAAGAAACTCCTAAAATACAGTTTCTATCTCCAGCATACAACTTAGTACAGTACTTTGTGATAAATTTGCCAAGTACTGGGAACCAAAAACAACCTTTACTGGATGAAATTATCTGCATTGTATTGAGCAGCGTATAGTTTGGATAAATTTAGCAACACATTTGTCAACAAGTTTGTTGAAGAAAACTGAGAAATTACTCTGTTGAACAGAACAGAAGGAAAACATCATTTTCAGCCTTTGAACCATTTTATAGCATTAGATTTGATTAATTTGAATAACAGGTATGATAATGTGCATCATTAGTTGTGGAATCATATGATAAACCACACATGAAAATGACTGGGTAATTGTTTACATAGTTTGGAGCTGAACAAAGAAAAATTGACAAGAGTGAGCGTTGAACCAGTACATCCGGATTAATATGCAGGCACTATGTACTTATGTTGGCCGTCTCCCTATTTTGTCAATAACTTTTGTTTGGGGTGCCAGTCAGAATCCTTACAACGTTGACTGCAGTATAGCCAGGGACCACATCCAAGATTACTACACAACCTGGGAAGCTTGCCAATCAGCTTGGTTTGTTGATCAACAATGGAAAGGTCTATTGGATTGATATGAAGGGAAAGTTCATACCTTTATTCCCCAGTTATTGCCAACTACTAAGGGAGGTTTATTGAAGGGAAAGTTCTTTACCTTTATTCCCCAGTTATTGCCAACTACTAAGGGAGGTTTATTGAAGGGAAAGTTCTTTACCTTTATTCCCCAGTTATTGCCAACTACTAAGGGAGGTTTATTGAAGGGAAAGTTCTTAACCTTTATTCCCCAGTTATTGCCAACTACTAAGGGAGGTTTATTGAAGGGAAAGTTCTTTACCTTTATTCCCCAGTTATTGCCAACTACTAAGGGAGGTTTATCGAAGGGAAAGTTCTTTACCTTTATTCCCCAGTTATTGCCAACTACTAAGGGAGGTTTATTGAAGGGAAAGTTCTTAACCTTTATTCCCCAGTTATTGCCAACTACTAAGGGAGGTTTATCGAAGGGAAAGTTCTTTACCTTTATTCCCCGGTTATTGCCAACTACTAAGGGAGGTTTATCGAAGGGAAAGTTCTTTACCTTTATTCCCCGGTTATTGCCAACTACTAAGGGAGGTTTATCGAAGGGAAAGTTCTTTACCTTTATTCCCCGGTTATTGCCAACTACTAAGGGAGGTTTATCGAAGGGAAAGTTCTTTACCTTTATTCCCCAGTTATTGCCAACTACTAAGGGAGGTTTATCGAAGGGAAAGTTCATACCTTTATTCCCCGGTTATTGCCAACTACTAAGGGAGGTTTATTGAAGGGAAAGTTCTTTACCTTTATTCCCCAGTTATTGCCAACTACTAAGGGAGGTTTATCGAAGGGAAAGTTCTTTACCTTTATTCCCCAGTTATTGCCACATACTAATCCCCATTTGCCATCCCTCAAGACCTCCACTCGACCTCGCAGTACATTGGTTGACACACTCCCATTTTCATACGTCAATCTCAGATCTATTTCAAAGAAATAAAGATAAATGGTAAAAAGGACGTTTATTGGTTTGCAGAGGAATATCCAAGCAAGTTATATTTCCAAAGCAGCCGAAGGGAAAGTAATTCATTTGACTCCAATCCTCTTGTATTCAATATGCATATGGTACATCAAACATATTGGTTTAAATCCACTACATGACAATTCCTTCCAATCCTCTAGTTTTAATGAAACACAGCATGTAGGTATAATGGTCACCATTAGTTTTCCAGTCCTTTTGGTTTCAGAACATTTATACCATAATACACCGTAAAGTGGCCATCTGGCCTTGTGGTGTTGGGCGATATCTCTGAAAAAACATTACCCCCCCCCCCAACAAAAAGAAATTAACCCAGACATGTACATGCCTAAAAGAGTTATCAGACCTACCTGTACAGACAACTCCAGCATCCTCGTAATGTTGACAATTATGGCTACCCCAGCCCTCATGCCGACAATCCTCAAGTAACTCCTCCGTACCACTACATGCCAAACCATCAACCAAAATGGGGCCTGTTCCCTGACCAAAGTTGGCACAACACTTTGCAGAAAGAACCTGTGCATAGTAAATCACAATCATAGATTATTTCCGAATGCATCAATTGTGCAATGATCTTTATGGTACAGAAAACTCACAGAGTTTCGTTTAGGAAACCTTAAGAGGTCAAAAGTCAAGGAACATGACTTATTGTTTGAATTTCAACTGTTTCTTTTTTATTTGCAAAGTAATTTTTGTCTTATGTTAAGAGTTTTAAATAAAGGTAAGAAAGAATTTTTATCATCTGATAGTCCAAACTGAAGGTACAGAAGTTGTACAGTGCAAACATTACAAACTACAAATCACATCAAAAAGGGTTTGTACATGTATTTAAGTAACCTGTGCTAGCTGTGTAAGCAAGGAATGCCTAGTAACGTGGAGTATGCACACGCACAAGCAAAAACTCTCTGCTTACCCAAGACATAAGCTTGACGTAAGCATAGAATTCTCTGCTTCCGTAAATGCTGATTATTTGCTAATGGTAAGTAGAACCATGAAATTGCGCCCTTACCTCATAATTGCCAAGCTGTGTACAGACAACTTTAGCATCATTGACATCCCATCCATCATCACAAACTGTACCCCATTGTCCATCATGGAACACCTCTACTCGTCCTTCAAGGTCAGTTCGCCCTCCTACCAGTCTTAATCCACCTTAAGACAACAATCAATATCAAATATGCTTCAATTACAATAACAACAAACAAAGGCACTGGAATTTTGGTAATTACTCAAATTAGTTGTTAACATAAAAACTTACTTGACAAGCAATGGAGAGCTGTTGATAGTATAAATCATTGTGCGAAATGGCTCCCTCTGAAGTAACATAGTTTTTAAAAAAGAAGTAATTTTCCCCTAAAAAATTTGATTTTGATTTTGAGTCCTCAGTATTAAATTTTGAGGTTCCGAATCAAGCATCTGAAAGCACACAATTTTGTGTGACAAGGGTGTTTTTTTCTTCCATTATCTTGCAACTTCATCGACCAATTGAGCTCAAATTTTCACAGATTTGTTACTTTGTGCATATGTTGAGATACACCAAGTAAAAGGCTGGTCTTTGACAATTACCAAAGGTGTCCAGTGTCTTTAATGACCCAAGTAAATACACCAACTGAGTAAAAAGGATACATATAATGTGGCAAAACTCGGAAATTCTTTAATGGATCTTTTGCCGTAATGAAAGCTTTAGTACCTGGCTATTTTCCTTCCAGCCTCACTTTGGTGAGACTGATTTTTATTGGCTACATCTAAATATCGTACATACCTCTGCAAACAACAGCTGCATCAGCATCGTCACACTGATAATTTCCCCAAGATTTGTGCGGACATTCTAATATATTCATTTCCGTTCCAGTGCAATTGAAGTCAGATAGATGAATAGGCCCTGAACCATTCTTGAATGCATGTATAGACTCTGCCGTACTGTTGTATAGTTGCCTACACAGGACATTGGCATCATTAATATCCCAGTTTGTTCCGCAAATCCGGCCCCAAATCCCATTGTGGACGATCTCAACTCGACCCTTAGGAAGGTTGGAGGACGAATCATCAATAGCCAAGCGGATTTCTGTTTTGGAAAAGAAAGGAACGAATTAGTTATTGCACTTCTATGGGTGATCAGGTTGGCTTTCCATCTAGGGCCCTGGTTCGAATCCCACTGGGGAAATAATATGGATTGGTTTTTCAGTCCCTAGCTGACTGCGCGGGTTTTCCCTGGAATAAATCTATGGGGGTATTCCTCAAACATCTGAAACTTAAACTTCATTTTTTGTCTTCTCTCCATGAGGTTCTTGACTAGTATAGTGATTAAATTTGCTTTCCTCAGAGTTTTTGGCTTGGCAACCAGAATAAAAAAATGTATACTAATAATAAAGACATTCCTTGTCCTAGGAAGTGCTTACCGAAAGAGTCAACTTAATCTGGATGACTATTTCTTGAATTGATGAGTGGAGAAATTTCTTTCTTTTCATGACTCCTTGTCTGGGGCATGTAATTTATTTTTTAAAGCACTATTAAGTTAAAGAGCAAAAATAGTTTCCTTTTATAAAGCATGCCCAGCAAGAAACCTGTAATTATGTGAGGTCCACTAAACTGTGTGACGAAGCAGAATTGGACAGGAGTTAACGATGGGTGAATGCAGTGCTCATGTATAGAATGCATACAAAACAAAGTGAGAGGAAAATCATGTTTATTCAGAGGTTCTCAAGTTTAGCATCAACCATTCAGAATCTCTAAAGAACATAAATGACAGTGGCTTGAAAAGCCCAACTTGAAAATCCTTACCTCTGCATACAACACCAGCAGACTCTGATCCTCCGCAGTTATGTGTCATCCATGAAGCATGGTGGCAGTCTTCAATCCTACTCTCCTGTCCACCACAGCTAACATCATCTAGAATGATATCATTGGAGCTTTGGCCGTATGTAGCACAGCAAGTAGAAGACACTGCTTCATAGTTACCCAGCTGACGACAGACTACTTTAGCATCATTGATATCCCAGTTGTCATCACAAACACTACCCCAAATGTTGTTATGTAGAACCATCACATTGCCCTCAAGAGTAGTAGGACCCCCATCAAGTCTGACAGTGGCTTTTATACACAAAGTAAAAAAGAAAGAAAAAGTAATCAAATAACTACTTTAAACTTGATGTACAAAAAGTCACAAGCTTATAATAGGTTACACATTTTTATGTGAGGCTTACAGTACTAGCACCACGTGTGCCATGGGTAAATCTCTTTTTATTTTTTGATTTTATTTTGAGTAGAATTGATGGTTAACAGTTCATCTATCAATCAGTAGGCTCTGATCGTCTTCAGGATGCTGCTGGACTCTCTTGCTGGATACTGCTTTGGAGATTAACTGATTGCTTATTTGATTAACCTACATTATATCAATCACAGTGTTTCTCAAATGCTTTATCATAGTTTTATTATGAAGATAGCAGCAGGATCACAACCTATCTGGCATCCTGCCTTCATGTATTAACTTACCTTGGCATTTAGCCCCAGCAGCCTGTCCCTGAGAGCAGTCTGTCTGCCCCCATTCACCATGCTGGCAGTCTTCAAACTTGGTCTCATTCCCCGTACAATCCACATGATCTAGGTAGATATCCCCATCACCATCTCCTAGTACGTACGTCTTACAGCAATCCTCCTCGTCTGCTAATGGGTAGTTACCGAGCTGACGGCAAATAACTGCAGCATCTTTAGCATCCCAAGAGTCTGGGCAGATGTTTCTCCATTCGCTGTTGTAGAATACCTGAACCCTTCCCTCCGTGTGTTTATCTCCATCCACAAGACGCACTGATGCTGCAAGTTTAAATCGGTTAATATTAAGTTGTTAAAAGTCAATCAGAAATTGGAATATCCCATACAAATAAATGAGCTAAAAAAAAGAGCATTAATTTTTATAATTCCTCAACAAATTTAGCCTTTTTTTTCTTCATTTAAAATAATTTATTATTAGCCAATTTAACGTTCAAGCTTGAAGCACAGCACTAGACTGAAACTGACAGTTCAGAAACTTGTTACACATGAAATATTTTAAGCTCTGCGTACATTATGTTTGATTATGAGCAGATGTAGGTTTGCTTTGCAGCATAAAATCTTTTTGGAGGGAAGTATGAACCAGGCTTTACAGGTATATAGATAGAGCCTTACGTGAACAGATGACACCAGCATCATTGTTATGAGTACAGCCACCACTCACACCCCATCCAGCGTTGGGACACTGTTCCAGTGTATCTTCATTTCCAACACAGTTGACATCACTCATGTGTATAAGGCCTACAGCTGTACCAAACTGGGATCCAACAGTTTGTTCTTGAGCTGCATAACCTCCTAGCTGTTTACAGACAACCACAGCATCATCAAAGTCCCAGTTATTATCACAAACGGTCCCCCATTCACCATTGTTCATGATCTCAACTCGCCCCTCTAGTGGTCCATTTCCACCAGTCAAACGAATTGGTCCTTCGCACACACACAAGGAAAACAAAAAAGGATTGTGAGTCAAAAAAGATTGGATTATGTGGTGAAAATCTCGTATTGCATTCATATCTCTGTTCTTTTTAAGTAACAAAACAGTCCTAAACTATAAAGGTCTTGCAGTCACCAAAAACTTGACCTGCACCACCGGAAGTAAATAAAATTAAAGTTAAGTGAAAAATAATTTCACGAAAAAAAATCATGCAAAATATAATAAACATGTTTGGATAAATTGGGCCTTGTCTGAAAAACATTTTCATTAATTTTTTTATTATGATTTCACTGCAATTTTGATCAATTAAAACTAAATGTCGATCATTGATTTAGTACATTGGTATCTTAAAGACATTGCACTCTGTGTAACTGTAGCATCTTGTTCAAAAACATGTTGTACTTGTCCACAAATTGTGTTTTGTCATTAGTTGGTTACTGCTCCTCACACTCAGTTGTGTAGTGACCCACTTGCGCTTAATGATTTTGTGGGTTATGGTATTTTGCAACATCGCAAATATTTGAAAAGATATTGGCGATGTTTAAAGGCAATGGAAACCATTGGTAATTACTCAAAATAGATATTAGCATAAAACCTTACTTGGTAAGGAGTAATGGGGAGAGGTTGATAGTATAAAACATTGTGAAAACGGCTCCCTCTGAAGTAACGTAGTTTTCATGATACAAGTATATTTCCACGAGTTTGATTTAGAGACCTCAGATTTAGAATTTGAGGTCTCGAAATTAAGCATCTGAAAGCACACAACTTCGTTTGACAAGGGTGTTTTTTGTTTCATTTATATCTCACAATTTCGATGACCGATTGAGCTCCAATTTCCACAGGTTTGTTATTTTATGCATATGTTGAGGTACAGCAAGTAAGAAGACTGGCCTTTGACAATTACCATTAGTGTACAGTTTCTTTAAAGGCATTTGACACTATTGGTAATTACTCAAAATAATTGTTAGCATCAAAACTGACTTGTTAACGAGCAATGGAGAGCTGTTGATAGTATAAAACTTTGTGAGAAACAGTTCCCGGCCCTCTGAAGTAAGATTTTTTTTCAAAAAGAAGTAAATTTTCACTAAAATATTTGAATTGAATTTTAGACCTCAGCTGACGTCTCAAATTCAAGGCATCTGAAAGCACAAAACTAGTGCGACAGGGATGCTTTTTCTTCCGTTGTTCTCTCGCAGCCTGGACGACCAATTGAGTTTAAATTTTCACAGGTTTGTTATTTATGCACATAGTTGAGAAACACCAAGTGAGAAGACTGATCTGCACAAAAGTTTCAATAAAAGCATATCAAGATTTCTAATTTATTATAGGTCTGTACAATGCTATCTAAAAATAGAAACCCACTTGTGCAAACGACTCCTGCATTTTTGCTGGGGTTGCAGCTGTCACTAGCATTCTTCCATGGTCCATGCTCACACATTTCCACCCCTTTTTCATTCCCTTGACATGACACCTCATCCAGCATAAACTGTCCAGGGATTTCTCCGAAGTATGAGCCGCTCTTGGAGGCATTTGCTGCTGGGTAACCAAGCTGTTTGCAAACTACATTGGCATCCTTCTTGTCCCAGCCATTATCACAGACAATACCCCATTCTCCATCGTGAAAGATTTCCAGCCGACCTTCAAGTGGATGGGTACTACCAGCAAGCCTAACCTTACCTGAGAAACAAAAGGATACAAGGTAGATAAAAATATTCAGCCAGAAAATGCTTTAAGTTTTGGCACTTCACATCTGTACTCTGAACTGTCAATGTCATGGTTGACTAAAATGTTTTTACTAAAAATATGATCAGATGTGATCGACTATCTACTATCTATTTTCCCCTTTTTAAAAAGGTTAAAATTTTCAATTTATTGCAAATATTTAGGGGAGCAGTAATTTTTGTTGGTGGATCATGGAATTTAAGCAAGGAAGATGATTTAAGAGATTGTTGGAATAGTGTCCATCTTGCAATGTTAAGTTTCAGACTCTGAATTCCGGATGGGTATTTCTATTATTAGTCTGATCACAAGTACAGTGTTTCAATTTCCCTTTTCCAAATAATAGATTTATCTAAACTTATAGCAGAAAGACAAATATTTGTTGATTATATGGGACAGAGAATTTAATGAGTTCCCGCCTTATTTAGTCAAGAGCATAAGAGACTTCGAACTATATTTGCACCTCAGTGTTTGGAATGGGTAACCTTTAGCTATATGCATTTAATAACAAATTGTGTATTACTAGATTGGAACTACCTACCATTGCAAACTACACCAGCATCCTCAGTATGTGCACAATTATGTTGGCCCAAACCTCTATTGGGACAATCTACTAATCTATCTTCACTTCCAAGGCAAGCTATGTCATCCAACGTTATTGCACCAGTACCCTACAGATAGAGGGAGAGACAAACAAGATATGTAACAAACAAACAAACAATATGGAGGGTCCTTTCTGGTAAAATTCATTGTTTGTTAGAAACCACAAACTGGACTTGTAAAGTAAGACCAATAGTGCAAACAAACAAACAAACACACACACAAAATAAATGCGATAACACAAAACAAAAACTGGTACCACTTATACTAAACGGGCTTCCCAACATTGTGTCTTAGGTTGGGTGTTGGAAGCAAACTCACCGGACCATAAGCAGCACAGCATTTCGTTATATTTGCAGACGCAAACCCAAGTTGTCGACAAACCACTTGTGCATCTAATATATCCCATCCATCGTCACAAACTGTCCCCCAATTACCACCGTAGTAGACCTCTACACGACCCTCTGAGGACGATGGGCCATCAACTAACTTCAAATCCCCTTCACTTGGATTATCATCAGGAGCTGAAATAACTATGGGACAAAGAAAAAGAAACAAGACGACAGCATTGTTATTGTTTACATTTGCCCACTTCGGAAAGCCAACCCACTACACCCACCCCAAAATGTTATGAACAGCTACATGTACGTTCACATTTGACTGTTCCCATGTCCTTTTCTGCGAAGATAAGGGAAAGTGTTGCCTTTGTTTCACATGTACATGTACTCAAATTTAACTGTGAATCTCAAGAACTCTGAGGGACTAGTCTTGCAAAAATGGCTTAAACCAAAATGTTGGTGCAGGTTGTCGGAACATAGGGGTGTTGGAACATAGGGATGTCGGAACATAGGGGTGTCGGAACATAGGGGTGTCGGAACATAGGGGTGTTGTGTTGGAACATGGCTGTTCGGGTTGTCGCTTGTCGGAATATTATATAGGGTGTCGGAATATAGGGATGTCGGAATATAGAGCATTCAACGGTAAAATGATTTCGTTTGATAAAACGTGCCGTGACAAAAGCTTTCCATATCTGAGTTGTAGTTTGTGTCATCTTGCACTTCCCAATTGTCTACATAATGTTGTGTTTATCATGTACTATGTATAGTAGTGTTGTTATACATGTAATGTGAATTGACTGCGAATCTCCATCTTAAAATGAATGTGAGGTCAAAGGTACATCTGGCAACATGGCTGTGAAAGGCCACGTCGTTATTAGCCTTGAACATTTGACGTCAAATTTCTAGGCTCTTGAATTACGCCAGATACCAGCCTCCATAAGCGGATGTCGGGATCCGTACAGATGTACCTGGACCCTTCTAGGGACGAGTTTTCGCGGTCGTAGCCAACAGCTGTTTTGGCTAAACTTGCAGTTGTATTGGTTGATTACTGATGGCCATTGACCGAACTGTTATTGGTTACGACCGTCAATACTCACATAGGCACCTCGCAGGAACTTGCATTGTGATGATTTTATAACTTCACCCATTGGATATGGTAATAAATAAAAAGCAAACTTTAGAAATTGAGTAAGGGAATCGTTTTAAACTAGTTAGGTTTAAACTCGCCGAGGCATTGTTCTTGATAATTTTACCTCGACTTCGTCTCGGTAAAATTAGGGCCTATCAAGAACCAGGCCGCGGGTTTCGTCGAGTTAAAATTATCAAGAACCATGCCTCGGCTGGTTTTAACCACTGGTGACTGCTCTATATTCCGACATCCCTATGTTCCGACACCCCTATGTTCCGACACCCATTTATTCCGACAGCCAAAACACCCCTAAGTTCCGACACCCCTATGTTCCGACAACCTGCACCAACATTTTATGTTAGCAATTTTTCAAGAAAAGCGGTGCGAGTATAATTTATATGAAAAGTGTTATTCTGCAACTTTGGTTTAGTAAGAAGGGCTGAGTAAATTTGGGGGGGGGGGGGGTAAGAGTTGATTATTTGTTATTATTAATTGTTAACGTATTATTATTATTTTTATTATTATATAAAAAATTGGGGGGCAAATGAAAGAAATTACACATCGGCGCTAAAAACGCAGGGGAGAGTTGTAATTTTTATAAATTGAAGGCTCATGTCACGGACACGCATCTAACAAAGAAAATTGTAAAGTACCGAGCATTTTCTTGTGGGCTTACTCGGGGAGCCATAACTCATGTTTATAACCACAAAACAAAAGCACCAAATTCATGTGTGATTCAATTATCTTAATTTTGATTCAATCACTTTTAAACAAACAATGGACAACATTCAACTGATGAATGTTCAAACTTATTACCGGCCGAAATTCGCCGGGAAACATGTAATACAACTGGTGTTTTTGTTATTGGTCAACAGAGTAATAATGTGCGAGTATAACTTGTCGGAACATAGGGGTGTCGGAATATAGGTTTAGTTGTCGGAACATAGGGGTGTCGGAATATAGGGGTGTCGGAATATAGGGGTGTCTGAACATAGGGATGTCGGAAAATAGGCCGAGTTGTCGGAACATAGGGGTGTCGGAACATAGGGGTGTCGGAATATAGGTGTGTAACCTAACCACTAGTGTAAAACCGATTCACCCACTTTGATTCCTATTCATATAAACTGTAAATTTGAGAACGATTCTGCTATAGCTTTGCCCCTCGCCGCTCGTATGGCGCGTTCACCGAGGGCATTATACGACTTAACCCATACCTGTGACGTCATGCTGTTGTTAAAATCGCTCCATTATTTTGCACAAAGGCGCGATATTGTTGAATTTTTAAGTCAATTGTTTGTATGTATTACGTAAGCTTTTTCACTCCACCAGTGAATACCACCGGTGGTGCGTGAACATGGTACATGGACGAAGACCAACATTTAGGAAATAAGCTTGTACCTTTGACAGTGGCATCATGGGAGCGAAAGTGACGTCACGTTTATGCAACGAAGGCTCCCTTTTAGGGGCGGGTGGGTTCCCCTAATCTCTTGAAAACCATTTTTAAAATACTTGCGCATTTAATAAAAATAAATATTTCAGGTTTAAAAAGTCATGTTCAATCGTTTAAATGAATAATAAAAAATAAAAAAAACTGCAGCCACCCTTTAGGATGTTTCTGACATAACTTTGATTAACAAATTTAAGCTGTTTCAGTTAAATCCTGTTATTTTAAAATGATATTGAAAGAAGTATCTTTGCAAATGAGGGAGTTTACTCACTTACCATGTTTGTGTATGATAAATTAAGCATTTTGATTTAATTTAAAAAATACTGGTTAACATTAAATTGATTTATCTGAGACCTGCTTAAAGCCATTGCCACTTTTGAAACAGAAACAAAATTAAAAGTTCACAGATTTACAAGTAACTTTCAGGGTTTACAGAAGGTAATGGTGAAAGACTTCTCTTGAAATATTATTCAATGAAATGCTTTACTTTTTGAGAAAACATTAAAGGAACACGTTGCCTTGGATCGGTCGAGTTGGTCTTTGAAAAGCGTTTGTAACCGTTTTTTATAAAATAACAAATATATGGTTAGAAAGATGTTGTAAAAGTAGAATACAATGATCTACATAAATATGCCTCAAAATTGCGTGGTTGTCGTTTTACCTCGTCGACTAACACTCCCATAAATGGCCGACCGTGTTAATTCGCGACGTAAAATGAAAACCGTGCAATTTTGAGTGATACTAGTGTGGATCATTATATTCTACTTTTAAAACATCTTTCCAACCATATACATTTCAAAACAAACGGTTTCAAACGCTTTTTTATAGACCAACTCGTCCGATCCAAGGCAACGTGTTCCTTTAAAACAATATCAATTCTCGATATCGAGATTTACGGATGTATTTTAAACATGACACGGCGAAACGTGCAGAATAAACAAGGGTGGGTTTTCCCGTTATTTTTTCCCGACTCCGATGACTATGATTGAGCCTAAATTTTCACAGGTTTGTTATGTTATATATAAGTTGTGATACACGAATTGTGGGCCTTTGGAAATACTGTTTATCGAAAGTGTCCAATGTGTCCTTTAAATGACTAGTGTAGTTAACTAACATTTTTTACATCTCAGCTATTAATAATAATTTAACAATGAAGCTGTTCTCTTGTGGAATAAGTATTTACGATCATTTTGTATTACATGCGTAGCTCTAACCTGTGTTCAAAACAAATATGGTCTATGGCGTCATTGACGTCATTCCCTTTGTTCCTGTAGATATATGACAGTTTCATCCGCTGGGTGAATATAGTCGTACCCATCGCGCCATTCGTGCAAAATAATGGAGCGATTTAACAATAGCATGACGTCACAGGTGTGGGTTAAAACGTCAGAAATCCAAGTTGTATATATGCTGATCTAGGGGCCACACAAGTCATAGGCTAACTGTGTCTAAACACTTGTGGCTGTGGTTATATCATCCGTTTAAACACCCCCACGTGATGTCCTCTCAACCAATCAAAATGGAGAAACTGTCTCAGGTATTTATGAGTACCTATTAAACTTCGTGCAGTCAAACGCAGTTTGCGTAACATCGTCAGCGTAAGGCCAATCGGTCGGAATTTGACACTTCGAACCGGATGTTGGATGTAAGATACAATATTGTTTCATTTTCTCATGTTTAACCGATTTATTTTTAAGATTATTTTTAAGTAATGGCAAGGACGCAGGTCCCGGAAGCTCATGGTGACCTTAGTTAGACTCAGAACACTGCCTTCAAGTTTATTGTTTATAGAAACTGCGTTTAAGGAAGCGGAATTGACACAAAGGATGTGTCTTTATCGTGGATCGACAAACACAAATTATTGAATAAATACAAAAAGAGAAAGTTGTGGTACATGTCACCAAGAGGACCGGACTTCCTTCTCATCATATCACTGTGTAACCGTCATTGACAAATCACTAATAGATTAATACACAAAGATGGAAGTTCAACTGAAAATTCCAATCCATGGGTCCATCTGAATTTAAAAGTGAAACTGGGATACCGGGTATGCACTGGTAAGGAAACGTTTTAGAAAGTGTGGTTTTTAAAAACTTCATTAGATCTAATCGATGAACTTGACCCGTCTCATCCTCGCCTTTGAAGACACGGCAAAGCTTGTGGTTGTGTAATTGAGGAATGCCATGATGGTTATTTCGAATTAACATTTCGCTTCGAAACGGCTCTTTGAACTGAGTGACCTGATAGGAAATGAATTTTCATATTTTTAGGGTCCACCAACAAAGCAACAATTTTTTTTAACATACAAGAGAAAATATCAACATTTTCAAACGCTGTTTGGATTATGCAAATACATCAATGTTATCGCAAATAGTGAGGAGCGCATAGGCCCAAGCCATCTAAACATCTGAATAAAACAAAACAAAGCAAAACAGCCGCTCATGTTTCCAAAGATATAAACTAATCATAAGCGTAATAGGTCTACAAACAATACCAACATTAGAATACACTTGTAAACTATGTGAGGTGGTGACACAAGAGCACACTATTATTAAAACAACCTGTGACAGAAAAGTCTCAGATTTCGATAACGAGATTTTGAGAATGAACTCCATCGTTCGAGTTTGAGCTAAAACCT